>NC_062553.1:91717978-92019739 GCF_016906955.1 Phacochoerus africanus
CTCCTTTAATTGATAAGTGATAAGGAAGTCATGGCATAATATACTATAATATTTCTGAATAATAAAAAATGAGTTGTTAAGCCGCAAAAGGCATGAATCAACTCTAAAAGCATATTTCTAAGTGAAAGAAGCCAATCTGAACAGGCTATATATTATGATTCCAGTTATATAAAAACCTAGAAAGTCAAAACTATGGAGGAGACAAGTAAAAAGAGAGACTTGTGGTTTTGTCCAAGTGAGACAGCTCTGAGAGATTTGTGGTTTTGTCCAAATAAGTCTGAGTAAGTGAAACACGGGAGGTTTTTTAGCTTGGTGACTATTTTGTATGATACTGTATTTGTGGGGACATGATGTTATCCACTTGTTGAAATGAATAGACCCTTTCAATACAAAGAGTAAACCTTAAAAACTTAAAAAATGACTTAGGAGGTTGAGGGATCTCATGAAGGCAGGTAAAATAGGGCAAAACAATCTAATTGAAAATGTCTGAAATAACCTCACTAAATGAAACAGGAAAATGTGTGGACCAAAAGCACCTTATAAATGAATAAGTAAATTTAAAAGCAAAAGGAATTTTACATCAGTACTATACTGTAGTTGATAATGGTATGTCACATTAAGTTATGGATTAAGAATTCTGATATTGTTATATATGTATGCTGGTATTGAAAAATAAGCAAGTGAATGAGTGATTTCTCACTATTGCAATGAGAGTTTACAGAGAAGCAAAAGGAGGAGGCCAGAAAAACCCATGCAATAATCAAGTAGAGCAAAAGACCACAATACGAACTTATAATTAGCTTAGTATAAGTTCAGATGCATGCTTATTGAAATATCTTATGGATCTATGTGTATATGTAAATTAGCATTCACACATATATTTCCCTATTCCGTTAGTTGAGAGAACCTAGAACCTAGAAACCATGACATCTTCATAGCAATAAGTGTACCCAGCACCCAGACTTTGGCTTCTGATTTCAGTCTTTGATAAAAAGAACCAGGGTTCTGTGAAGTGATGATTAGTTCTAGGACCCCTGCAGGAGATACACAAGATAAGCCTGGAGCATCTTATTGTGACATAAAGTAAGGGAATGCTAAAAAAAGAAAGGGAAGGAAGGAATGGAGAGAGGGAGGGAGGGAGGAAGGAGAACAGAGAAAAACCTCTACACAACAATGGAGGTATGTATAAGGTATACAGAATTCAACAGAGAATCCCACAGAAAGAGCTCCCAACAACCACTGTAGGAAAACAATTTGACCAAGTAAATCAATAAAGTAGAACTGGATTATAGCACATGCATAAAACGAACATCCATGATTCCATACTGTTATAAATGAAAGATTAGATAAATAAAGGAAGAGTGTAGATGAATCTCTCATGCAAAGTAATCCCAAATATATTTGTAGATACTGTGCCTTAGGGAGGAAGCCTATACCTCTCCACTCCATAGCAAGGACTGCATATACTGCCTTCCTTTGAAAGAGTGCATTTCGGGAAAGGGGAAAGAGTAAAGACTAATTTTACAGTGGTGAAACCTGACAAACTACTTCAGCCAGGTGACCAAGGTTAACATCCACAGTGATAAATCTTGTTGATAGCATGTACCCTTCATATGAGGTAAAGAAAATAGCACTTCTCCTCTGTGACCTTCCTCCCTCGAATGCACAACTCCAGTGTAATCATGAGAAAAACAGTAGACAAATCCCAATTGAGGGGCATTATATAAAACACCTACTTTCAAAAATGTCAAGGTCATTAAAACCAGGAATGTCAAAGAAACTATCACTGATAAGAGAAGCATCAGAAAACTGACAACAAAATGTCATGCTGTATCCTGGATGGGATGCTGTAACAGAAAAGGAAGTAACATAAAACTAAGGAATTATGACTAAAGTATAGACCTCAGTCAATGATAATGAATCAATCAAATGATTCATTACTGTTACAAGTGTACCATTACAATACAAGATATTAATAGTAGGGACTATTTGGTGCAGAGTATATGAGAACTGATTGTACTTTCTTGCAATTTTTCTATAAATCTCCAAAACAATTTTAAAAATTCCAAAAATTAACTTTCATTTAAAATATGCATTGGTATACTTTTACCAAGGTTACCTCTCTGTTTATCTTTACTTGGCATCATAAAGTTAATGAATAATATCTGCTTTCAAATACCTTAATTTTGAAAGATCTGACATTTGATCACTATCAGATTTCCAGATGAGATATTTAATATTTGATGAAAATTAATTAAAATATCAGTTTATAATGAGTCATGGTAATTAGTATTTATACAAAAATATATCTATTGAGAAACTACTACGTATCTAGCTTCATAATCCTCATTACCAATACTGTGTCTGCAAAACTACTATGCTCTCTTCACAGAATATCTAGTCCCTAAATCTAGTTACACTTCCAGTAATATAGCTGAAGTTAAGCACGTGAAGTACATGATTTTGAACTTATATTGAAATATTTCAAAGCATTATAATTTTACTTTTTTTTTTTTTGGTCTTTTTGCCTTTTCTTCTGTGGCACATGGAGGTTCCCAGACTAGGGGCCTAATCGGATCCATAGCCACCGGCCTATGCCAGAGCCACAGCAATGCGGGATCCGAGCTGCGTCTATGACCTACACCATGCTCACGGCAACCTGGATCCTTAACCCACTGAGCAAGGCCAGGGATCGAACCCACAACCCCATGGTTCCTAGTCAGATTCGCTAACCACTGAGCCACGATGGGAACTCCTTTAATTTTCCAACCTTAATAAAGTATTTATTAATTAAAATGTGCCCATTAATATTTCTTGTAAAAGAGAATTCTTTTTAACAAAACAAATATATCCTTTTAATACACTTATATGTGTCATCTTTTTAATCAATCAAAATAATGATCTTTCCATTTTGTCTCAACCATCAAAATGTTTAGAGGAGATTTTCTTCTCAGGCATTTATATTTAATGTATACCTCATAGTCAATCAGATTTCCTTTACTTGCCTTATTTGTATTGGCATTGTTTCAATTATTTTATTTCATTACCTCAAAAGTTCTTTTTTAAACTTTAAATCAAAATCATTGTTAAAATCAGGATAAAATCATTATGTGAAAAGAAATATTTGTGATGTTTCATATGGGGAAGTACATATCTTCCTTATATATTGGAAGTGACATATTACTCTTGTAACTCTATTAAAATATTTATATTCTCAATCTGTTAAATTTGAATTATCTGACATAATGAGAACTCAGAGGACAAAATTTGATTACCTTTGAATTAAGCTATATTGAGAAGAATATTCTTTTGACAACCCATTGTTTCTGTTATACACAAATAGAATTTTGTTCCTCTATGGAATAGAATGAGTTTTGTTTGGGGAATGACTGCTTTACAGGTATTCATTGCTGTTAAATAATCACACTACAGTCATATCAAAAGCCATTAAATTGTACATTTAAATATTAGTCCATTCTATTTCTAGCCATTTGAAATGAACTTTTCCATGGTGTTATTTGATAACTTAGTTAAATGAAACTGTTTCCCTTTCTGTTATGTATGCCTGGGAAATGATCTCAGCACCGTAAGAACAAAAGGCTCAGTACAAAGAGAGGCCTCACAGTGATCACAGGGCTTGGTGCAATTAGATGTGGGTGCCAGGAGGAAACTAAGTAATACCACTTAAAGGGTGGTAATTTTGGAAATAATAATTTGGGTTTGGAATGATTGATGAATTCAGAATAGAATCTGTATAGTTTAGTTAAAGATGGTTAAGTGAGGCATTTTTAATTTTGCATGAAAACAGATATAAATTAATAAGACTTTAATATTCTGGGTAGAATTACAAAAATCAATCAATAGTAGATACAAAGAGAGAAGGATATTAAAAATTATATCTCTTTTCAAAGGCAAGGGAGTAATTTTGCCTAGGGACTTCATGGAAATGGAGCCCGGGTGGACCAAATGCAACTGTGTTTGCAGAAGACACTGGATTTGCATTCATCCAGAAGACTTTTGAAGTGAGGTATTCAATAATAGTTCTCTCCATTTTTGATGTTACCCAGGTCAAATCTGGGATTATTTTGAGACTTGATAAGAGTTTAATAGGAAAATGCAGTTTCAGTTCCACCTGTGTTTTTGTTTTATTGCCACTGGAGATTAGGAAATTAAATAGTTTTTTAGTCTTCAAAAAATATGAACTTTGAAAGATCAGTAATCTGATCTTTGCACAGCTCATACAGCTCAAAATGAAAAAAAAAAAACAAAAAAACAAAAACAACCCAAGCAAAAAAAATGGGCAGAAGATCTAAACAGATACTTCCCCAAAGAAGACACACAGATGGCCAAAAGGCACATGAAAAGATGTTCAATACCACTAATCATTAGAGAAATGCAAATCAAAACCATAACGAGGTATCACTTCACACCCATCAGAATGGCCATCATTGAAAAGTCTACAAATAAAAATTCTGGACAGGGTGTGGAGAAAAAGGAACCATCTTACACTTCTGGTGCAATGTATATTGGTAGGTCCACAATGGAGAATGTTAAGGTTGTTACTTAAAAAACTAAAAATAGAGCTATCATACAACTCTGCAATCCCACTCCTGGACATATATCCAGAGAAAAGCATAATTAGAAAAGATACATGCACCACAGGGTTCATTTCAACATTATTTACAATAGCCAAGACATGGAAGCACCCTAAATGTCCGTCAATACATGAAATAATTTCTTAAAATGTGGAATATATACATAATGAAATATTACTGAGCCATAAAAAAGAATGAAATAATACTATCTTCAGCAGCATGGATGGACATAGAGATTATCCTACTAAGTGAAGTAAGTCAGACAGGGAAAGACAAATATTATTTGATGAAACTTAAATGTGGAATCTAAAAAAAAATTACAAATGAACTTATTTATGAAACAGAAATAGACTGATACATATAAAACAAGCTTATGATTACAGGAGGGAAAGTTGGGGGGGTGATAAATTAAGAGCTTGGGATTAAAATATATACACTCTACTATATTTAAAAGAGATAACCAGAAAGGGTCTACTATATAGCACAGGGAACTATACTCAATATCTTGCAATAATCTATATTGGAATAGAATGTAAAATATATATATATGTGTATGTGTTTATATATACAAATCCTATAGATATAATCTATACATACTTATATGTATATAACTGAATCACTTTGATATATACCTCAAAGTAGAAAAACATTGTGAATCAACTATATTTCAATAAAATTTTTTTAAAAGAGTAAGATATTTAAAGTGAAAACGAGTTATCATTTATAAGTAGATGAAAGAAGTCTCTTCAGTGAAAGTATAAGTTACCTAAAAGTTAATCAATACTTTTTTTATCAATATATTTTAATGAAAATTAACAAAAAAGAGATCAGACTTCTAGTTTCCTCTGTAAATTAGTGTTTCATCCTTTTTTAAAGTGTAGTTTATTTACACTGTTGTGCCAATTTCTGCTCTAGAGTATGGTGACCCAGTCACACACATCTATATATGCATTCTTTTTCTTACACTATCTTCCATCATGTTCTATCCCAAGGGTCCAAGTGACTGGATATAGTTCCCTGTACTATATAGTTAGTGTTTCCGTGTTTCTTTCTTTCTTTTTTTTTTTTTTTTTTTTAAGGGCTGCATCTGCAGCAAACGGAAGTTCCCAGGCTCGGGGTCAAATTGGAGCTGCAGCCACCAGCCAATGCCACAGCCACAACACGTGATCCGAGCCACATCTGCAACCTACATCATAGCTCAGAGCAATGCTGGATCCTTAACCCATTGCGCGGGGCCAGGGATCAAACCCACATCCTCATGGATACTAGTAGGATTCATAATCCACTGAGCCCCAAAAGGAACTCCTCATAGTGTTTCTTAATGAAAAATTTCATACACAATTTAAATCTACTGGCTTTGTGCCTAACTACCATCTCACACACCAGAGACTTAGTCCTGCCGATGTCCCCTGTAGTTGCAATACTAACCCACTGCACATGCCAGGCCTTGGAATAACTTCCAGAGATGGAGATGTGCAATTCCAGCCTTCTAAACAATAAACCATAAGTGGCAGCTCCTTGCCAGGAGAAATTATTTTGTTTTCTGATCTTGATCATTCTCCATGCAATCTGGTTTTATCGTTGGCATTGCCTAGAAAAAAATCTTAAAATGGCCTTCCCATAAATTTACCCTACTGTGTACCAAATTAATTCATTTCTTTACTAAGTCTTCTAATTTCTAGCATTCTCACTTATTTCTATTACTTTGACAGTTAAAAATTTTAACAGGTTTAACAAGCATAACACATATACCTATGCACCTGTACCATGATGTTTTAAACTTTATCAATAGGCTTTTTTGAACGGCCTCATTTACCTCTAAATAGTAACTACCACAGTCCTACATGAGCACTTTGATTTCCAAAGCATAAAATTAGTTTAATGTATACTGAAGTAAATTTACTTCCTTTAACAGTTATTGATCATTTCTGTTCCATCATAGTGATATATGCCATGCATCTGACAATGTCTGCTTGATTCCTAAAAATGTTTTAAAGGGTATGTAATAAATACCTACTCTAATTCATGTTATTAGATAAGGAGAAAAAATATTTTAATGATTAAAAAACTATTCAGTTAAATACCAGTTTCTTATTGTGTGCTCTTAAGTGTATCACTTAACTTATGCATGGAAAAATAATGCACACCTCAATGAACAGTTGAGAGAATTTACAATGCACATCTTTTTTATATGTACTTATATAAAGTATGCAGGACACTGCTTGAGATGTAATAAGAGTTTAATAAACAATTACAGTAATTCCCAAAGCTGCACATTCATCTGTAAACTGTCTTTTGGTGACATGAAAATACACCACCTAATGGAATCAGTTTCCAAAGGATAATATCCAAAGACAGCTGTGTTATTAAAAGCAAATTACTGTATTAGTACCATTAGAAACACTGGATTATTATGTTAATCACTCTGACCTAAAAACATGCCATCAATTGTTTTTAACATATAGATAAAATAAAACATAAATGCAAGAACAGGACCAGAGCTTGAGTCTTTTACTCAATTATTTCCTTTTTCAATTGCACCAAACATATATTCTATAAGGGAAAAAAAATGCAAGTTGTAGGAAAAGTGGATGCCTGGAGTTTTAAAAATATTAAACCACATTAGTAACCACCTTTTTCAAGTGAATAAAAACAGATGAATAATGTAAAATTAGTTTCCCATATAAAATTGGTGGAAGCAACTATATTGTATCCATATAAAGAGGAATATTTATGGCCTTCATATTCTGTTGGAACCACACAGTGTTAAGCTGTTAGATTCTACTCTTATTTGAAAGATAACAGCTGGCAGATCTGGCAGACTTTAAGCTGCCAATCATTTAGAGAGTCACATTCGTCTGGATTAAATAAGCACCAGTTATTAAAGCTGGGCCTTGACGTCCTGGAGAGCTTGTGGTTGTGTTTAGATGGCAAGTGAAGTCTGTCTGCCCTAGAATGATGCATTACCCTTGAATGTGTCTGTTATAGTCAGAGACCAATGAAAAGGAAGAAATATTCCAGGTTGTCAAATAAAGTTGTTACTGTTTTTGGCCAAAGGTATTCTACTGACTAAAGGAAGTTTGCATTTGTCATTTTGAAAGGGCATTACAAGAACCATAAGAGAAGATATAGCTATCATTACACGTGTGAGCCACTCATTTAAAATCCTGTCTTGTTAGAATGTTGTGATTGTACTGTAGCTAGAAAGTGAATATATCCAATTCCATGAACATTAATAATAATCTTAGTATGAGATATGATAATCCAGTCTCTACATTATTTTGTCGAGTTAAAACAATGTTTGCCACCAAAATGGGATAGATAGTCTATGCCAAATGAAGAATTTCCACTGTCTAAACTAATTTATACATTTGTCTCTTGGGTACTTTATCTTGGGTGATAGATTTCTAAATTATGTACTGTTTCAAAATCCTAATGTGATCTTCATTGCTAGCCATTGTTCAGCAGTATGGGTGTGAATCATAGTATCCTACTAAAGATAAATTATAACTAGTGATATGACTGTGGTTATTCATGTGAAGTTTCCAAAGGTCATTCTAAGAAGTATAGATAGCTATGCATCTGTCTTATCAAAAGACAGGGAAGGCAACTGAGAAAAAGAAAAGGAAACAAGAGTTTGCTTTTCAGTGACATTCTTGTATCTCTTAGTTAGAAGGAGGGTAGACTAACATAAGCACTTTTTTTCATTATTCAAAATACCCTCCATGGAAAAGAATAAAGAAGCAATGAGGCTCTCCAATGCAGCAGTTTTGTTTTTTTTTTTTCATCTTAGGGATGTTTATTCTATTATTTATTTGGTTATATCCTACCCTATAAACACATATCTTTCTTTTTTTTTAAGTTTCTTCAAGTAAATTTATTATTATTATTTTTAATAGTTATTTCCCCAATACATTTTTTTTTCTACTGTACAGCATGGTGACCCAGTTACACATACATGTACATACACATTCTATTTTCACACATTATCATGCTCCATCATAAGTGACTAGACATGGTTCCCAGTGCTACACAGCAGGATCTCATCGCTAATCCATTTCAAAGGCAATAGTTTATATCTATTAAGCCCAAGCTCCCCAACCACCCAAATCCCTCCACCTTCCCCTTGACAACCACAAGTCCATGATTTCCTTTTCTATGGAAAGGTTCATTTGTGCCTTATATTAGATTCCAGATATAAGTGATATTTTATGGTATTTGTATCTCTCTTACTGACTTACTTCACTCAGGACAAGAGTCTCTAGTTCCATCCATGTTGCTGCAAATGGCATTATTTTGTTCTTTTTTTATGGCTGAGTAGAATTCCATTGTGTATATATACCACATCTTCCTAATCCAATCGTCTGTTGGTTGACATTTGGGTTGTTTCCATGTCTTGGCTATTATGAAGAGTGCTGCAATGAACACGCAGGTGTATGTGTCTTTTTAAAGGAAGTTTTGTCCGGATATATGCCCAAGAGTGGGATTGCTGGGTCATATAGTAGTTCTATGTATAGTTTTCTAAGACACATCCATACTGCTCTCCATAGTGTAGTGGTTGTACCAGCTTACATTCCCACCAACAGTGCAGGAGGGTTCCCTTTTCTCCACACCCCCTCTAGCATTGTTACTTGTAGACTTATTAATGATGGCAATTCTGACTGGTGTGAAGTGGCATCTCATGGTAGTTTTGATTTGCATTTCTCTAATATTCAGGGATATTGAGCATTTTTTCATGTTGGCCATCTGCACATCTTCCTTGGAGAAATGTCTCTTCAGGTCCTTTGCCCATTTTTCAATTGGGTTGTTGGCTTTTTTGCTGCTGAGTTGTATAAGTTGCTTGTATATTCTAGAGATTAAGCCCTTGTCCATTACATCATTTGAAACTATTCTCTCCCACTCTGTAAGTTGTCTTTTTGGTTTCCTTTGCTGTGCAAAAGCTTATCAGTTTGATTAGGTCCCATTGGTTTATTTTTGCTTTTATTTCTGTTGCTTTGGGAGACTGACCTGAGAAAACATTTGTAAGGTTGATGTCAGAGAGTGTTTTGCCTATGTTTTCTTCTAGGAGTTTGATGGTGTCCTGTCGTATATTTAAGTCTTTCAGCCATTTTGAATTTATTCTTCTGCATGGTGTGAGAGAGTGTTCTAGTTTCATTGATTTGCATGCAGCTGTCCAGATTTCCCGGCAATACTTGCTGAAAAGACTGTCTTTTTCCCATTTTATATTCTTGCCCCCTTTGTCAGAGATTAATGGACCATAGGTGTCTATTCTGTTCCATAGGTCTGTATGTCTGTTTTGGTACCAGGACCACTCCGTCTTAATTACTGTGGCTTTGTAATTTTGCCTGAAGTCTGGGGGAGTTATGCCTCCTGCTTGATTTTTGTTCCTTAGGATTGCTTTGGCAATTCTGGGTGTATTGTGGTTCCATATAAACTTTTGGATTGTTTGTTCTAGTTCTGTGAAAAATGTCATGGGTAATTTGATAGGGATTGCCAATGCAGCAGTTTTGATGACTGAAAATGGGTAAATTCAGCTAACATCTTTGTCCCACACTACTTAATGTCTTTGAGAATTATTGAACTAATATGTTTCATAAGCTTGAACAATGCCATGAAAATATGTTACCTTTATGCAGCTTTCTGTCCCTCTGCAAATCAGGTTCATCCCATTATGTAAATACGGGCAATGTGTAAAGTGAAAGGTGTTATCAATGTTTAAATACAAATATTTTCAACAATTTTGTTTACTCCTTTAAAGCCAGGATAATGCACAGAGGAAAATTAATCTATTTATACAGATAATTAAATGTGCCTGAAAAATTCAAATTTTTTTAAGTTAAAACATGTTGGTTCCCAAGTTAACTCAGTAATTGGCACTTTTTAAAAAATTTTACCTGCATATACAAATCAGAATCTAAATCTTTCCATAATGCTAGACAAATAAACTAATATCTAACACTTCTAACTTCATTATTTCTTTCAATCTAAACTGTGTCCTGGTTCAAATACAATATCATACAAAGTTGTGACACCTAAATCCAAAACATTAAAGTTTTGGAAACTTAACTTTTGAAACTACATTTTATTTGTTCATACAATTTAAAACATAAAAACAGAGGGTCATATATGATAAGAATATAACTTTATGAATATGAATCAGGCATTAAAATAAGTTTGTTGTATAACCAAATACATTCACATAGTATTTGTTTGAATTAATTAAATATATGGTAAATTTTAACATTTTTATATAGTCTCAAAATACTTTGAATATATATTTAGTAATGCAATTAGAGAAAGTGATACTTAAGGCTTCATAAAATATAATACTTTAAAATATAAAGAGAAAATTGATATGCAACTCTTGAATATTTTATTATTTTTACTTATACAAACTCGATATTCTTTGCAATTGAAAATGACTAAGTATACTCATATTTTCAGAATAATTATAAAGGATAACAAATCTACATAGCAGAGCCAAGCAAATGTTATCAACAAACATTAAATATATATCAAGAAGTTAGGAAATGACATAAACTCTTGCGATATAATGCCATCCATATCATTTAATTTTGAGAGATTTTGCTGAAGTATAATAATCAACTGAAAACATTATTTGAGAAAAGAAGCAAAATAGTTCAACAAGGTTTATGCAGATTTTTTTTTAATTTTATAATTTTAGCATATGTCTATGTAACGACATTTTAAAAAGTAACAACAAATGCTGTTAAATAAACAGTATTCTTTTATGTGTTTTTGATATATTCATTCAAATAGACTTTATGGATAGACATTTTTGTTATTTCTAATTTTTTTGCATTTACTAATAATCCCATGGTGAAAATACTTTTTGGCACATGCATGGTTTCCTTGAATCAAAAAACATGTACACTTACTATTTGGAAAGATGTTGGCAAGTGGCCTTCAGGAAGACAGTATCAATTTATACTCTCATTAACAGTATAATCCCTGAATTCCTAATATTTGAAAACTCTGAAATGATATTTCTTTATCATTTTACTTTTAAGTTTTTAAAATATAATTTTTATGGTTAGGGTTAATTTTAATGAATTTTTATCTGATGTTAACTTTCCACTGTTTAATTTTTAATTTTCTTGATTTTTTATAATTTTTTAAGCATAAGATTAGCAGTTTACGGACAAATTTTGATCACATTCTTTATGATATCTAACTGCATCATATTTGAAAGGCTTAACTTTAAGCTTATAGAATGAGCACTGATAATATTTGATTTTATATTTTATAAACTATTGATTCATATAAAGTATATTTTGGGTGCTTAAGTTTCCTAAGATGACAACAAATTAAACGAAAAAAAGTTATTCTATTTTTTTAAATTTGTCAATATTTTCACATTGAAATAAACGTATTTTTTAATCCAAAAATTTGCCTGACTTTATTTATTCCTTCCTCCTTCACTTCTTCTGTCATTCTTCCCTTCCAGAATAAATATATATATATATATATATATATATATATATATATATATATATTTTTTTTTTTTTTTTTTGGTATTTTTAGGGCCGCACCCAGGGCATATGGAGGTTTCCAGGCTAGGGGTCTAATCGGAGCTACAGCTGCCTGCCTACGCCAGAACCACAGCAACACCAGATCTAAGCCGCGTCTGCCACCTACATACACCATAGCTCAGGGCAATACCAGATCCTTAACCCACTGAGCGAGGCCAGGGATCAAATCCACAACCTCATGGTTCCTAGTCAGATTCATTTCTGCTGTGCCACAACGGGAAATACCCCAGAATATATATATTAATCAATGATCATATTCATGCATTTTTTACATCTTACTGCTAGAACAAGGTCTCAACCATTATGAATTCCTCCTGAACCCCCTCCACAAGTCCTATTTTCTGAAAAACTTGGAAAAGCATCAGCAATTGTTAGCAAGTTTGCTAAACAAGAATTCCCCAAGACATATGATGCGTAGTGAGGCTTGTCCCTAAACCATTTTTTTAATATTCCTCATGTCAAAACTCAACTTTGTAACTTTTCCAATCATGTAGACAAATATTAATAAAGGTATGTTATCATTTTTTCTAAAAATGACTTTATAAATAAAAAAATATATTGGAGTTTCGGCTGTGACTCAGCAGGTTTAGAACCTGACATAATTTTTGTGAGGATGCAGGTTTGATCCCTGGCCTTGCTCAGTGGGTTGAGGTTCTAACATCTCCACAAGCTGTGGCATAGGCCGGCATCTACAACTCTTATTTGACCACTAGCCTGGGAACTTCAACATGCTGCGGGTGCAGCCATAGAAAGTAAAAACTCTTGATTTCAAAGTTAGTTTTGTAAGATTTGAAGACCCACAAGCCTATAAAACAAATACAATTTATTAAGAGGTTCTTTCTCCTCTCTCATATTTGGTTCTGTTTTATAAGTACATGCTCAACTGGGAGGCAAAGAAGAAACTCCCCGTACTTCTATTTTAACTTGCAACACCAGCCTAAACTTAATCAAAAACAAATAAGTTTTGTTAAAAAAGTTAAAAAAAAAAAACAGTTCTTTTTATCCAATGACTCATGCATGAGATTGACTAATTGTATACCTGTTATTAATGGTTTATATACATTAAATATCGAAGAAGTTGAGTCAATAATGCAATGTTCCTTTATATTGTTTTTTTTTTTTTGCATTACCTTCAGCCTAATTTTGGATATATTCCTGTATACAAATATGATCATAAAAAAGTTCTGTGATGTTTTAGAAGTAACAGAACTATTTTATGTCAAATAGGAAATAGAGGCTTTTTCTTACTATGTCTATACTACGTGCATTCTCTATTCTTAAATTTCAAACATTTCCTAGTTATAAATGCAAATGTAGGTCTGCATGTCATTTGATTATGAGATTAAAACTTGCAAATAATTATGTTCTTAAACAGTGTATCTGAAAGTGATAAAAATAGATTATTTGGGCAGTCTCTATGCTTACAACTTCCCTATGAATCACAGTAGCCTGGAAATGCTCATTTTAATAAGCTCATCAGTAACTTTTAAAGACTCAAAAGCCTTTCTACCTTACATTACTTAATCATCTACACCTGGGAGAAATAAGCAAATCAGATGTATAAGCTTACATTTTGTGATCTATTTTTACCCAGATGGTAGGAGGAAAGAAGGAAAGAAATAAAGAGAAAGGGAAATATTCTTAACTTATGTGAGAAATAGTACATGTGGGTATTATCTCCACTATACAAATAATGAGAATGTGGTATTAGAATAGTCAAATATTTTTCTTAAATTCAAATAACTTCAAAATACCCTTCATTGGAATTCTTATATACTGTTGATAGGAGATAGCTTTGCATATTTTAAAAAAATGAATGGCATTTTTTAAAAATCACAAAGTACTGAACCTAACTTTAATCTCATAGCAATTCCACTCTTTCGTATTTTCCCAGAGAACTGAAAACATATGTACACAGGCACAACTGAATTAGAATATTTAAAACAACTTTACCCATAATCCTAAACATTTGGAAATATTTTGCCTACCAATGGGAGGGTGGCTAAAAAAAAAAGATGGTTTATTTATATAAATGTATTTCTAGTTAGTAACAGAAATAAATAAGACATACGATGACATGGATGAATCAAAACCACTATGCTAATTAAGTCATACAGTATGAGTCTGCGTACATGAATGTCTAAATCAGGTAAACCAGACAGTGCGAAATAAAACAAAATAGTGGATGCCTCTACAATGGGGCGAGCAGGGAGAAAGCAATGAACTGGGAAGGAACATAATCCTAGGAGGTGACAGAAATGATCTATATCTTAATCTGCATAGTGGTTTCACAGTTGTATACTCAGATGAACATTCATCAGGCTGTAACACTTAATGTGAATTTCTCTGTATGTAAATTAAACCCCAGATAACACAAATGGCCTTCTTAAAAAGTACTCTATTTTTTGTTGGTTTTATAACATTATTTTAAATCTAATATAGGCTAATTATTTCTTTATGTATGTATGTCCACCTTACAAACTTGTCTTACCTTACTTTTTCATTGAGTTTTTAGGAGATAATTTTCAAAATACATGAAGGTATTACAGATTATAGACTAGCATAAACCTTCCAAACTTTTCTCTCAGCCATTCCATCCATTCCTATCGCATCAGTTGTTATTAATTTCTCCTGTACGGTTCTACAGATCAATTCTACATATAGAAACATGCATATATATGTTCACTCTTTAAACATAAGTGGTATTGTGCTATATATATGCTTTCTATCTTGCTCTTTTCCTTTAATAGCGGTAGGAGAGATTTCCATTTCATTACATACAGTATGTGACAATTTTAAAATATGTTTGCAAATACTTTGAAACTCCTTCCATTAAGAGTTGGGGTCTGTGGGAGTTCCCATTGGGGCATAGTGGAAAAGATCCATGAGGATGCAGGTTTGATCTCTGTCCTAGCTCAGTGGGTCAGGGATCCAGCATTGCCATGAGCTGTGGTATAGGTCACAGATGCAGTTAGGAGCCCATGTTTCTGTGACTGTGGTGTAGGCTGGCAGCTGTAGCTCTGATTCAGCCCCTAACCTGGGAAACTCCATGTGCCGTGGGTATGGATCTAAAAAGAAAAAAAAAAAAAAGGTTGGGGTATGTATATGTAACATGTAACCACTTTGCCTTGAACTGGGCTGATTTTAGTGACATGTATGTAACTAATTTCTGGATTTAGGTCAGAAAAGGTCAATCAGCAGCCAGCTGGTTTACTTTCAGGGGACTCCAGAGGGAGGAAACCCCAGAGCAAGCAGGCCAGCATATCTCTCCCAAATCCAGAGCCCCAAAACGTGGGAGCAATATACAGTTATTATTTTAAGCCATGAAATTTGAGGTGGTTTATTTAACACTGTATTGCTATGTGCTTACTATGTTGATCTATTTTGTATATATTTTGATAATATTCAAAATAAAGTATGTTCTTATTCACTGTAACATAGCTACTTATAAAGACTGTGTACACAATAATATACAAACATTGTGTCCCTCCTAATAATGTATATTAAACTTAGGTTCAATATCTTGTTTTGGGGGGTTTTGTTTGTTTGTTTTGGGCTGTACCTGAAGAATGCATAAGCTCCCAGGACAGGGATAAATCCCATGCCACAGCAGCAACTGAAGCCACAACAGTGACAATGCCAGATCCTTAACCCACTGAACCACCAGTGAACTCCTAGGTTCAAGAGTGTCTGATTATTAAAAATATATATATTGAGTGAGTAAGCTTCTACATTTCTTCATCCCGCATTGCTATGGCTTTGGTGTAGGCCAGCAGCTGCAGCTCCCATTTGACCCCTAGCCTGGGAACTTCCATATGCTGCAGAAGTGGTCCTAAAAAGCAAAAAAAGAAAAAAAAATTAATGATTTCAAATTTGCCCTTTCCATTTTATCAATTTATATATTCACCTATTAAGAATTCATGTGTATGTAATAACTTTTCAAACACAACTGTTAGCAAATTGAATTTTTTCCAGTCTTAATGTGGAAATAATAATTATGTGTGTTCACTCTTTAACAATTTTGAGAGATATTTAGCTTCTTTTTATCCTTAAGAGCCTTGTGCATTCACCTATAGATCGTTTAAAATATAATTGTTGGTCTTCTTCTTATCCATTAATACAAATATAGAATAATTAACCACTGTCTTTCAGATGAGTTGCAAATATATTTTCCCAAGAAATAAAATATTTCAACCTTAATTTTAATTGAATTAAAATTTATTCATAATTTAACTTAAGATTTTTTCATGATTTTTTTTGTTTTGTTTTGTTTTGTTTTGTTTTTGTCTTTTGTTGTTGTAGTTGTTGTTGTTGCTGTTGCTATTTCTTGGGCCGCTCCTGCGGCATATGGAGGTTCCCAGGCTAGGGGTCTAATCGGAGCTGTAGCTGCCGGCCTACGCCAGAGCCACAGCAACGCAGGATCCGAGCTGCGTCTACAACCTACACCACAGCTCACGGCAACGCCGGATCGTTAACCCACTGAGCAAGGGCAGGGACCGAACCCGCAACCTCGTGGTTACTAGTCGGATTTGTTAACCACTGCGCCATGGCGGGAACTCCTTTTTCATGATTTTTAATTAAGGTTTTTAATTTAAGATTTTTTTTCATACTTTTAATAATCTTATATATATCATTTCCTTTATAACATATGACATTTTAGTTTTACACTGAGATATAGATTTCCTACTTTTTGTTAATGAACCAAAATTTCCAGTGTCCTTCTACCATTTCTATTGCTTCATGATTTTCAGATTTTCTTTGATTTATCTGTAATATATCCTGTGTAATTTTGGATAAAAGTTACAAAATGATGCTTTCCCTATGTTCCTACTTTGATTTCCCAACATTATTTACTGAATAATCCATCTCCCAAAATAAGTTGAGATGCCATTTTTAGTATGTATTTAATTATAAAATGTGTAATTTTTTCAATATCCATTGTTCTCATCGATATGTATGCTTATTAGTACATCAACATCACACTTTATTAGCTATACTGATTTTACACTATTATTTACTGTCAAGTAAGGTTAGTCTTCTATCATTTGTCTTCTTTTTTAAACATTCATGGTCATTGTTGCTTATTTATCCTTATGTATGAACCCAGATCATCTACTTGCTATCAAAAACAACAAAAATCTTCTGCTGATATTTTTATTAACATCACCTTAAATACGTAAAGTTAAAGAAAAATAATATATTTTATATTTTGAATATTCATCAAATGCCTTTCCATTTTTTCAATGGCCACTTAGAAATGCATTCAGGTAGATTTTAATATTCATTTTGAATTTATTTCTTGAAATAATATTTCTACTGCTTTTGAAATCATTTTTTTCTTCTATTACCACTGCTGTGCATATGAAGTTAGTCACCACATTGCTTTTTGTCCTGTCATTTTATATATTCTCTTATTTTGTAACAGAAATTGGTACCACTCCTTAAGTTCCCTAAGCATATTATCATATCTTCTGTAGAATTAAAATCTCCTTCCTATCCGTGGTTCATATTTTTTATTTTTTCAAAATATATTGGCTAGTAATTACAGAATAATATCACTTATTGGCTGACAGTGTACATTCTTGTGAGGATAATGCTTGTATTTGCTCAGTAAAATAACATTGACTTTTTAGGTTGGTTTTTTTGTTTTTTGTTTTTTGTTTTTTCCTTTTTAGGGCTGTACTTGTGGCTTATGGAAGTTCCAGGCCAGGCTGGAAATCAAATTGCAGCTGCATCTGCTGGCCTACACCACAACCACAGCAATGCCAGATCCAAGCCGAGTCTGTGGCCTACACCAACGCTTATGGCAATAACAAATCCTTACCTCACTGAGCCAGACCAGGGATTGAACCCATATCCTTGTGGATAATAGTTGAGTTCATTTCTACTGAACCACAACAGGAGTTCCAATACTGACTCTTTAGATGACATAGACATAGATAACTTTGTTGTTGTTTTTACTACTGAGGTATATTCATCTCTTCCTAATTCATTGAGGATGTGTGTGAGTGTGTTCAAGTGGGTATGCTGACTAAGAATTCTTCCTACCAGACCAAGAATTTTCTAATTATATATTCCAAACAGCATCTTTATAGGTTACCCATCTGTTCCAATCCTAAAGATCCTGTAATCAATTAGACTTCTACACACTTCTCTGCTGATCAAAACACTCTGATTACTAATCTGTCCCTATGGCCTGGTTATGGTAATTTCACCCACCATTTACTCTACTGGGCTCTCTGAAGGTTAAGTGCTACCAACTGTCTCCTACTATTCAGAATGATCATTATTTGCATTCAAAGCAACGAGCCTTTTGCAATATCTCCCATAATTTATCTCTAGCCTAGAAAGAACAAATATAAACTCAGAGATTTTCAGAGATGATGATGCACTTCCCTCTTCTCTTCCCCAAATTCATTTCTTTGGTTCTTTAGCATTTTTACTTTGAAAGGAGGATATTTTAAACCCTACTGTGGAAGACAGTTGAACAGAAGGCTCCTGAGCATAAATTGGACCCTTACTGGGGAATACAGCTTCAATTAACTAGCCTAGAAACTATTAATGTCATTCGCAATTTTTTAACACAACACTCTCACATCAAGAGAAGACTTTGCTTCCTCTTTGTTAGTCTAATTATCTTAATATCCACTCTTCTACAAGATTCCCAGTCCCTGTGCCGCCACAAATTGTTAAGGTTTTGCAACTCTTTGAAAATATAGACATTTCTTCTGGATCAGGTCCATTATTCTCTATCTGGGCTATGCTGAAATTTGATTTTTATAGTAGCTGGAAGACAATGAGTATATATTAAGGACAACTGGCATATCTTTGTGAGAAAAAACCCAGTTAAAGTTATTAGAATGTATTTATGCACAGCAAAAATCAGATGGGACACAGACATGCTTTTCGTAACAAGTAGTATTCAGAGATAATTGGGGATTCTCAGCTCCATCTAGTCCAACCCAGTGTTTCAATCCCATTCTTCAAAGACCCAAAACTCCTTTAATATGTGAGTATCTCAATTTCTAAATCTCTCTTTAGGGTTTATGTTCAAAACAACAACTGGTATGAATTACAGAATCATTGGAGGTTAAATAGGAAAAGATGGAATACTCAAATACATATATAGAAAATATTTACAAAGGTGTGACATTGTTTAGGAGAATCCACTAGAGTAGCTAAGGTAACTAAGGCCAGCAAAAGCATCTTTGTGCCTAAAGAAGTAAGGAGCCTTGTGGAAGTGGGCTCCTGACAAAAAGCTGCAAACTTGCATTGAGTAAAGGGATTTGTTATGGAGACAGGTGGGATAATAAATGCCCAGTTTCCCTCTCCTCCTTCCATTAGAGCCCCTACTACTTTCTCCTATTAGCCAATCCTTATAGAAGGCAAAGGTATCTTACTGATTCAGAACAAAAGTGTCAGCCTCCCAGGAAACAAAAGAGATGAGAAAGGCAGGGAGGGAGAATACTAATACGCAGATCAATGATGCTGAATCTGCCTCCACTACCTTTTGCATTTTGGGTCCAGAGAAACCCTTCCTGGAAGATCCACACTTGTATTGCTGCAAACAAGGAATTAGGGTTTTTTAAACAGTTTGTGGTATGCCACTCACCTTTAATTATAATTATAGTTGACTCTTGAACAATGTGGGGGTCAGAGCCACCAATGCTTTGTGCCATTGCAAGTCTGTATAATTTACAATCTTCCCCCTGAAGAGCAGTTCCTCTATATTCAAGGTTCCTCTGTATTAGTGGCTCCGCATGCACATGTTCATCAACCCCAGTCTAATTCATGAAAACAGTTTACGTGAAAACAATTCAAGTATTAGTGAACCCATCCAGTTCAAACCCATATTGTTCAAGGGTCATATGCATAATGGCTCTTCTAAATATGAACCATCTTTAAAATTTTATTCTGTCTAAGCTCTTGTTTCTCCTGCATGCTCCATGATTAATCTCTACCTTTTGTAGCCACAGTCCTCTTTGGGAGAGTCTAGATTTTAACCAGTTCTGAAATTCGTTTTTCATTTTTATTGTTACTATGAAATGGAGAGAGGACTGATTATTTTATACCGCTATATTCAGACTAGAAGTACTCCCATCAAATATTTGCAAAAACCTTCCTTTATTTGGTATGAAGACTATAATATATTGTATCAAACGTGTCAATATTCCTTCAACAAATCATGGGACAAATTAAACAAGTGAAAAATAAAAAGCAGACTAAAAGGAGAATTCATATAAACTAGCAGCAAGAAATGCTTTTAGATGTTATAAATTTGTATTTAATTATCTATTCCATGCTAATCTTCCACAGAAATCTGTATACTCTTCAAAACCCCTATATATACGACCTAAAATCCTCTGGAATGTTTCAGTATTGTATAAAAATGTAGTAGGATTTCAACTTAGCATTCAAGTCTAAATCATATGTCAAACTATTTCTTTTGAATTGAAGTTAATTTTTTATTTTGAATTGGAATTACAGGGTTTTTTTTCTTAATATGGTTTTGTTTGTTTGTTTGTCTCGTTTCGTTTTTTTAGGGCTGCACCGCAGCATATGGAGGTTCCCAGGATAGGGGTCCAATTGGAGCTACAACTGCCAGCCTACACCACAGCCACAGCAACGCAGGATCCAAGCCGAGGTGGCGACCTACACCACAGCCCACAGCAACGCCAGATCCCCAGCCCACTGAGTGAGGCCAGGGAATGAACCTTCATCCTCATGGACACTAGTCGGGTTCATTAACTGCTGAGTAATGATGGGATCTCCAGTACACTAAATTTTTAAACATTGCAAGTATTTAAAACACTAAGTATTTCAAATTTCAAATATATGAATATTGTGGGTATGATTCACTTAAACTTTTCTAAATTTAATTTTTTTTTGTTTTTTTGCTTTTTTTTTTTGGCTTTTTAGAGCCACACCCATGGTATTTGAAGTTTCCTAGGCTAGAAGTCAAATTGGAGCTATAGCTGCCAGCCTAAGCCATAGCCACAGCAACATCAGATCCAAGCCACGCCTGCAACCTACACAACAGTTCACTGCAACACTGGATCCTTAACCCACTGAGTAAGGCCAGGGATTGAACCTGCAACCTCATGGTTACTAGTAGGATTTGTTTCTGCTGTGCTATGATGGGAACTCCTAAATTTAATTTTAAATATCCTTCCACGTGGATGTTGATTGTCCACTAAAGTAGTAACTCAAAATCATCAGTGTATCCATCTCTGTTGGCCGGGTTCTTAAGAGTGTATAGATTTATACAGAATAATAGTTAGTTTCTTGTCTGTTACAGTGAAGGGCCCAGAGAGCCCATTTGTAGTGATTATGCAAATGACCCTGTGAACCAAAGGTAATTCTGTAATTCTTGTCCCTGTATTACATTTAATGATATTTGCAACTTCTTAATTAAGTGGTTAAAATACTTGAATGTATTTTTACAGTTTTTGGCTTTTAAAATATATAAATATAGTCTCATACTAGGTATTAATATGAAAACTAATTATTAATATCATTTAAGCTTTTATCTGACTATGCAAATCACAACTTCTAAAGTCATTCTAACTACAGTACTTATTTGTTTTGTTTTATTTTCCTGTGCTCAATCGGAGAACAGGAGTATGTCATTTCATTAGCTTATGTTGTCTTTTATAATAACAAAGAAAAGACATATCATTGCCCTACATACAAGTAAGATTTACTCTTCAATTAAGAATTCTTCAATCAAAGACATATAGATCATTTAACATTCTAATAGTCAATTCCCAGATTACAAGTAATATTTTATATAGGTAACATTTTAATTTACTAGTATAAGAGCATATAATTTAAATGAAATTTAAGCCATGTTTCACAATAAGAGGTATACCCTATGCCTGTAGCAAGTTTTATTCTAATGAAGTAAATAGCATGTATTTTTAAAGGTTGTCTTCTGGTATTAGTAAAATATGCTCCTAGATTCTTTAACTGGATATTACATTAGTCATTCCTATTACAATCAGCCATCTATTCATGTGCTCTGTTACTCTTTATCATACTAAAGAAAGTATGCTATGTTTTAGGATGATGAATATTTCAGTGATAAAAGATTGGTTTTCTTTGTCACTGTCACTGAAAAGATGAATAAGTCTAGCTTACCTTGATCCCGGCAAGAATTAGAAAATTCAAGCAAAATCATGCAGTTTTTAAAAGTTTCAGGTAGAAATGTAAATGCCTTTATCTTAAAATAGTAGTATATTTAGGCTTATTATTGCCCCTCAATTCTGGGCTACATGTTTTCTTAATGATTCTTTCTTATTCTCCCAAATCTTGTTCCTATTTACTTAATTATTGACCTTTAATTTACTTATCTATTTCTTTCTGAGAAAGGCATATTTGCTTCCAATTATTAATCATTTCTATTTTTCTTATATCCTTGATAAAAATAAAAAATGGACTATCAATGATTATCTATTTGAGGGTTAAAAGTTTGCAATTTCAAAAATAAGTTGATGAAATGAAGGTG
This sequence comes from Phacochoerus africanus, assembly GCF_016906955.1. NCBI lineage: Eukaryota > Metazoa > Chordata > Mammalia > Artiodactyla > Suidae > Phacochoerus > Phacochoerus africanus. The sequence continues at coordinate 91,740,634 of NC_062553.1, forward strand.
AAACAATTAGATATTACACTCATGGCTCAGCTGGGCAATTTCTATTGTTTTGTGTATTCTGAACTAGAGAAACATTTCCTTTTTTTCATCCAAGCTTCCCTAATCATCCCTTTTAATTATACAATAAATTAGACTGCAGGTTGTCCAATATCATTCACAATTTTTCAATCAAAAGAAAAATAACTAAATAAAGAAAAAAATCATTCATATAATATTCTGCAAACTACCTGTTTGGAGGACACTGGGCCAGTGTCTTCATATATGTGAAAAAGAAAAATACATCTCAGAGCTCCTGTCATGGCTCAGTGGTTAACGAATCCGACAAGGAACCATGAGGTTTTAGGTTCATTCCCTGGCCTCGCTCAATGGGTTAAGGATCCAGCATTGCCATGAGCTGTGGTGTAGGTCATAGACGCGGCACGGATCCCACATTGCTGTGGCTCTGGCATAGGCCTGCAGGTACAGCTCCAATTAGACCCCTAACCTGGGAACTTCCATATGCCACAGGAGCAGCTCTAGAAAAGGCAAAAAAAAAGAAAAAATGACAAAAAAAATACATCTCAGTATATATTCATTCAACAATGAAACAAGGGCTACTCTGTGGTAGGAAATTAATGGTATCATTCATGGAAAGGAATCCAGCAGAATGTTCAGCATACATCAGTAACTCTGTAAATACGTAACGAATGAATGAGGGAACATGAGAACAAAAAATCCACATAATACTAGTTTTAAACTATGGGATACACCATAATGGCTACTGAAATAGATTAAGCTAATGATCATTAGAAAAGATATGTGGCTTTCTCTTCAACTGACAATAATGGAAAACAGGGAAACACCAAAGATACTCATATCAGGTAAATTATTAATATTTAAACAGGAGTTCCCATTATGGCTCAGTGGTTAATGAACCCGACTAGCATCCATGAGGACACAGGTTCGATCCCTGGCCTCGCTTAGTGGGTTAAGGATCCGGTGTTGCTGTGAGCTGTGGTGTAGGTCACAGAGGTGGCTCAGATCTGATGTTGCTGTGGTTGTGGCACAGGCCCACAGCTACAGCTCTGATTGGCCCCCTAGCCTGGGAACTTCCATATACTGTGGGTGTGGCCCTAAAAAGAAAAAAAAGACAAAAAAAATTTAAACATAAAAATATTTTTTAAATATTAAAGTAAGTAACACGGATATATCTTATGGCATATCAAGATTTAGTTTCATGAAGTTATATTTACTTGGTTTTTACTTTGCAAAAACCAAACAAGGTACCATTCCTGGAAAGAAGCATGCTTTTATCTGCAGGTACATTTGGTACAGAGAATGTATTTTTTCCACCTAATATAAAGAGTGCTGGTAACAGCTATCATTCATTAAGTGCTTACTTGATACCAGGCAGCGTGAAAAGGGCTTTACATGATATATTAATTAGATAAGATAGGCTGCCTGCCATAAAAATATGTAAAAATATCACTGACTTATAATCATAAATGTTATGGCTCATTCACATTTTAGTATAATAGTTCCAGGAGGGAGATGACAGGGAAGGGCTTTCTGCTTCAAATGTTCATTCAGAAATCTAAGTTATTTCCACCTTGTGGTATCATCTTTAATATACAAACTCTAATTTTCCCTCTGATGAGAAGAGATGACAATGAAGAAAAAACACACCCTTTCCTAAACACTTGGGCCTGGGAGTAATATACCTCACTTTTACACCTGCGCCATGACAAGAACAAATCTCATAACTACCTGTATGCAAAGAATCAAATAAACATAATTAAAAGTTGTTCTAAGAAGAGAGAGTTTGTTTAGTGAGTATGTAGCTAATATCTGCCACATAAGTGAGTCATTTAATGTAAAACCTTTTAATTTTTATGGTCAAAGTTATGCACATACATATTTTTCCCACAAAGCTGAAAAAATATATAACCAAAGGCTACAATGTTCATAAACTTATGATAGGATTACACTATACAAGAATAAGCTGACCACTGAGTAAAATGTCTCATAATAGAAACACTGACTAATCAGTTCAAAACAATTTTGAAAATTATAAATATTAAATGTATGAATTGGTCTAAGTTTGTTGCACAAAAGACATTTATGAAATTTTGCTAGAGGTCATGGAAAGGACTATTTAGGACAACTACAAAAATTTATCAACTCAATATAACAATATCCCAATAACACTTAATCTTCATAAATCCGATGCCCTTGTATTACAATAAATATTTTACAAAACCCCCTTAACTATGTTTTAGTTAATCAATGAACAATATAAACTGCATATGTGTGTATATTTTTAATTAATAAAATTATGCAATGAAGAGAGGAAATTTTAAGCATAATGTATAATAAAATACTATACAAGCCAATGTGTAAAATCTTGGCACAGCTATGTGGCACAATGACAATGAAGTTATTAGATCTTTGCATCTACATTTAAAACAAGTTTGAATATAAAAATGTATTTTGCCATTTAAACAAACATTGCCAACTTATCCTCTTTCTACTTGGTATTCCCTAATAGATGCTGAATATGTATTTTAGCAACAGAACAATGTTGCTATTTGTGATGGTTATTTTTATGTGTCATTGGCTGGGCCACAATGTACAGAGATATTTGGTGGGACATAATTTTGATTTCTGTGAAAGTGTTTTTTGGATGAGACTAACACATTTAAGTTGGATGTTGAGTAAAGCAGATTGCCCTCCATAATGGGGAAAGGGGGTGAGCCTCATCTAATCAGTTTAAGGCCAGAATAAAACAAAACACTGGCTGGCTGCCCCAGAGCAAGAGAGAATTCTCCAGCAGACTGCCTTATGACTTCTGAAACATTGGTTCTTGATTCTACAGCACAAGATCTTTGCACTGAAATAGGACCATCATGTCTGCTGGGTCTCTAGCATGCAAACTTATAGTGCATATTTGTACCTATCAGGTTCAATAATAATTATGCAAGCTAATTCCATTTAATTAATCATTATATATATTATATACAAATATATATATATACATCCTATGGGTTCTGTTTTCTAAAAAACCTTATTATGTTTTTTTGATGTATTTTCATAATTGCAAACTACTCTTAGTAACACTCAGATCAAAACAAATTAATGATTGCCTCAATTTATATAGGCATATTTCTGACAAATTCGTAGTGCATTAAGATGATGCAAAAATATTTATCATTATATATAAAGTGAAAACAGATTATTGTCCTAGATAATTATAATATGATTTTAACCTCAGGAATTTCCAATGAGATAGAAATTAATGCAGGCCATTAGACAATCATTTATTTTAGTTAGACTCTTCTGCACAGTGAAATACCTCTAGCTTCCCTACGTTTTGCTCCATGTCATTCTAGGTGCCCAGCTCAGCCCACCACTGTTTCACACCTACACACAGAGAGAGGGAAAGTGTCATAATAAGATTGAACAGAGCCATTAACTGTGGACTGAATGTCTCTTTGAGAGCATTTTTGCTCCTCACATAATTTCCCTAATTGAAACTGTGGGTTCTAAAAGAGTCACTGTTTGAATCCTCACTCTGCAAACCAAAGCAGTAATAATATTAAATGCTAATACTAATAATAAAAAATCACCCTCCTATTGGTTTTATAACTTTAGATAAATCACATACACCTATATTATCTCAAGTTTCTTATGGGGTGAATAAGCACTAAAAATAAGACCAGAGGAGGGATCAAATGACCTGATGATAAAGTCTTAGTGAAATCTCCAGCCAGTCAGACTGTTCTATTCACATATCCAATTCATAAACATTGATACGCTCTTGAGGTTGATATAGTAGTATATTTCAATTTGAATATATTCTATGCTAGCCATCTTGGGAAGTATGAATCGATGAAAATATAATTTCCCATTGGTTGAGTGGAAATTCAGAACACTCTTATACATAAAGCTATAGAATTATCAGAGGTAAGATCCTCTAACATCCTTTGTTTAAGATTTACTATAAAATCTTGGAAATATTTTAATACCATTTGAAGAAATAACACTACAAAAGACATAGAGAAATAAAATGTATATTTATTATAAATATTACTCCACAATTAGGTGCAATTCTCAGTTCAATATGACTTTTTACTTAACAGTATAATCTGTTAATCTGTTTATAAATTATAATTTTCTAGTCTTGATATTGCAAAATGCCAGTCTTTAATGCATTTTACTGTTTCATCCTACACTTCAGAAAGTGCTAACATTTTTTGGAATGTTTAGGACAAGTGAAAATCAATTTCCTCTTCATACGTAAGAGTAAAAGCCATTCACCCCATGATATTCAGTACTTCCAATCATTCTTAAATGCATGGCAAAGAAAAGCACTTACAACACATTGATCAACTGATAGAAAGACTTAAAATGGGTGAAATGTTGCTGATTTCATATCAAATACAATTCAGCAAAGGATTTTGCCCCACTTTCCTTTCTATATATACCAAAACAATACTTTAATAATAACATTTATATTGATAATGATTTAAGGTATTTATACTAGCATTTTAGGGATATATGAATAAATAAAAATAGTTTGGATATCTAAAGATTATAAGATAAATGTTTTTAAAATAAATTATGAACATTAAGAATATGTTTAATACCTCATGCTGAATATAAAGGTTTCATTTCCCTTGGCATTATCATTGTCTTTTACTATTCATAGAGTGATTTAAGATCAAAACTGTGAAATATAACCCATTTAGCAGAAATTTTTTTTGCCAAGTTAGAATGTTTGCCACTCCACTACACTGAAATGTTAATAAAACCACTGTTTCTGGTGATCAAATAATTTTGCCAGAGAACTTTATGAATTTAGTGACAGATATAAAGACTAGGATGCAATATTATTTTTGACTCATTTTAAGTGAGTTAAGGAATGAAAATTTTGGTTTGAAAAATTCATCCTCTTAAGATTTTCCACTATTCCAAAAATAACACTAAAAACTATTTTTCTCAACAACTTCCAGCTCCACAATAAAAATCTCAGACACTGAGATGTCCTGTATGATATTTTGATTCAAAGAAAGAAAGAAAGAGAGAAGGAAAGGGAGAGATGGGGGGATAGAGGAAGGAAGGAAAGAGAGGAAAGTTCCTTTATACATTCACATAACTTTGACAGTAGCATGTTCATGACAATAGACAAGTTAATTACAATTTTAAGTTTCATGTAATCCTAATATCCTATAGAATCTCAATGAGAGAAAGCCAGTGGCATTCATATGATATTGGATATAAAGTAACATCATAATACCATTTTCTACATCATTCTGAGCTACCATTTTAGAAGGAATTTTATGATAAATCATTAGCTTTAAAAAAAGGTTGCTTATAGTAGATCAGGTTGTAATTTTTACTTAAAACAGAAAGTATCTATTTTCACCAAAGCAGGTAAAGATTTGACTCCTGAAGCCCATTATTACAAATGCCCAAAAGAATTCTGTAAACCAAAGCTAAGCCAGAGATGAACCTTACAACATGAATCAAAAGTCATGCAGGTAATCTGTAAATTTGTCAGACAACATTGTGCAGAGAAGAGGAAGAAATCTAAGTAAAGTCTCTGAAGCAGACTTTCCCAGGAAAGTGGTAATCAATATAAACAGTGTGGAACAATATGGGTTTGAAATTTTTGGAAGAAAATCTACATCTGATTTAATGAAGAGAAGTTCTTGAAGCCCCTCTGCATAAGATTTATCAATTCCCTAATGAAGAGGACTAGTAAATTATGCTGGAATACCATGTGCAGGCTTTTAATTTTCTATGTAAACATTCCAGTATATAAAGGTTTATCCAGACCTGGGGTAACCCATTTACAACCATTAAAAAAAATAATTCCAAGCAAATATTATTTTTTTAACTTTTTTTAGACATGTTTCCCAAAGTCTAAGGACCATCCTGACTACTGCAGTTGAGACATTAGTCTCAAGCTGTTTAAAACAACAAATGCAAAAAAAAAAAGAAAGAAATAAATAAAAGGGAGTTCCTGTCGTCGCACAGTGGTTAACGAATCTGACTAGGAACCATGAGGTTGCTGGTTCAATCCCTGCCCTTGCTCAGTGGGTTAAGGATCCGGCGTTGCTGTGAGCTGTGGTGTAGGTCGCAGACACAGCTCAGATCCTGCATTGCTGTGTCTCTGGCATGGGCCAGTGGCTACAGCTCTGATTGGACTCCTAGCCTGGGAACCTCCATATGCCACAGAAGTGGCCCTAGAAAAGACAAAAAAAAAAAAAAAAACACACAAATTCAACATGGAGTTTAAGCAAAAGAGTATTCATTTCTCATATTTACTAAATATATATAGTTATAAATCATTGTTTGCTCCTTTCAGGTAAAAAACATGTAAAATTAATCTGCATATGCTCCAACATGTTAACGATTTTTTTCAAAAGCCAAGAAGTTCAGTATATTGAAATCAGAGTATTTTCATTAGATACACTAAATTTTAAAGAATTCATATACAGTTTAAAAATAACATTCATAACAATTATATGTGAAATTTTCCTTTAAGAGAATGAGATACCAATGTACTTTCAGAGCCCAAAGGTAAAGCAACCTTCATTTTGTCAAATATCCCATGTTTTTCACAAATGGTCTTATGTGATTCATTGATGCATCCTTCATTTATCAAAAAGTTATTGAGCACCTGATGTGTCCTAAGAACTGTGTTAGGTTCTAGAAAGCCAATATGAAGCCATCATTTGTTTTATGTCGCACAGTATTACGCACCAAAAATATGTAACCCTGGCTGGAAGGATCATAGAAAGAAGGTACTTTGGTCTATAAGTGCCAAAAAAGCAGACAGAACTAGTTATTTCAAGAAGAAATTCAACAGTTAGAGAATAAATCTAAATGATGAGGAGGTAATTAGATGTTATACATAGTATATAATCAGATTCCAGAGTGTCTTCTTTGTGCCATGTCTCAGGGGATTAAAAAAATCTTTGAGCAGGAAACCCAAGGAGAAAGAAACAGGCCTGTGATTTAGATTCGCCAGTGAGGACATTCTAGATGACCCCATAAGTGTGACCTGGATGTATGCAGAGCTCTGTCATAGTTTCCCCACTGCCTAGAAATAGGAAAATATAATCTGTTATGTAAGAACTGGATTAACTTTATAGATCTACAAATAAATGGTATAGTTGCTTAAACACAGGATCAAGGATATTGAAAGAGCCCAGTCAAAAACATGAAATAAGTATGCATATGTGTGTACAGCAGGAGGTATTATTTCCACATCTGATCACACTCCTTAAGTTTCAAGATTCCCACACTTAACTTCTACCATACATCATTTAAAAGATGTGAAAAAAAAAAAGCAAATAAGTGGCAGGAACACAAAGCATTAAAAAGAATAAATGTCCATTGATAAATGACTGGATTAAGATGTGGTATATATATGCAATGGAATACTACTCAGGCATAAAAAAGAATAAAGTAATGCCATTTGCAGCAACATGGATGGAACTAGGGACTCTCATACTAAGTTAAGTCAGAAAGAGGAAGACAAATACCATATGATACCACCTATATCTGGAATCTAATATACAGCATAAATGAACCTTTCCACCAAAAAGAAACTCATGGACTTGGAGAACAGACTTGTGGTTGCCAAGGTTGAGGGAAGGATGTGGGATAGACTGGGAGTTTGTGGTTAATAGATGCAAACTATTGCATTTGGAGCAGATAAGCAACGAGAACCTGTGTTATAGCACAGGTAACTATATCTAGTCACTTGTGATGGGACATGATGGAGGAGAATGTGAGAAAATATACATATATATATGATTGGTTCACTTTGCCATACAGTAGAAATTGATGGAACACTATAACCTATAATGGAAAAATTAAAAATCTTAAAAAAAAAATAATGCAACATGGAACTCGTGTCCCATTGAAATTGAAGGGTAAAACCTAAATAGAAAAAAAATAATAATAATCTTAGTGTGACCAAAATACTGCTCTGTCCGCAGTATTTTGTTATGTATCTTTTAATGTTTGAAACCTTGATACAAAGCACAGTATTTATAAACTAAAGACATTTATGTGAAGTTCCCTTCACAGAGATTAAACCCAAAGCCTCTGGCCATGTCTCCTTGTAATGTCCCTTCCCCCACCTTGAGTAGCCTGGGCTGGGATGCTAACTCCCTCCTAGGAAAGGAATGTTGCCCATACAGAGATCAAGTAACACTCAGCCCTTACTAACAGCACAGGGGGGCTGGGAAAGGAAAAATTAGTGGGACTGGTGAGGGAGAATTGGTGCTCCAAACAGGTCTGCTGGATTCTGGAACCAGAGCCAGTCCCTACACTAGGACGGCTCACTCTCTCTGAGGGCATAGATAAAATTTGCTGTACACTGCTATAAACCACAGACCAGAAGAGCTCATTAAAAGCAACCAGACAAGAGCTGTAACTTTTGCTATAAAGCAATGTTGGTCTAAGGGGAATTCCCTTTGACCCAGAACTGCTCCCATTCTAAACCAAACCTGCCTAGAGAGACTGCCTGCCTCCATCCCTGTCCAGTGAGATGAGTACCTCCATCCTGGCGCCACTGCAGCACTACCCAGCCAGAACAACTCCCCAACCAGACTGCCTGCACTTCTGTATCCTTGCTGCACATGGACAAGAATCAAAAGAAATAATGCAGAGGAACCTGACATAAACGTGTAGCTTATAGCTTGCAGTATTACACAGCAGCAGCAGTGGTAATGTAGTGGAGAACAAAGCCTCTGAACAAGGCTGTTTGGGGTCAAATTTTGATTTTGAATGGCCTAGAATAATAATGTGTTTAAACTGCTCTCTGTTTTGGTTTCCTTAAATTTAACTTGGGAACGACAGTAAAACCTACATCATAGAAATGCTATGAAAATTTATACAAGTCAATTTATATACATTGCTTAGAAGAAAGCACAGTAAACAGTAAGCACTTAAGGACCACTATCCATATTACACAGAACACCTCATTAAGCACTATACACAGACATCTTTAAAAATTGGTGGAAGAGAAGGAAAGATCATCAGTAATAGATTTTGACTTATTATAGGAACAAAAATGATAATTCATTGGAAGGTTACAAAAGATTCCCCATGTTTTGAAGGGTTATAACTCTGATTTTCTTTAAGATACTTTAAAATTGAGATATAATGTTGGAGGAAAAAACTCACAATCATTTATACACAAATCTCTTACCCGGAGGAGTTAATGTTAAATGATTCATTTACCTGTAAAGAATCAAATAAAAGATAAGTGGGAAATTTTTTAACCTCCCACTATTATGTCAGAAAATGTACCCTTGAATGTTTTAACAAAATTAAAAGTAAAAACAGTTTCAAGTTGAGAATTTTTTAAAATCCCAACTTTCTAACTATTATAAGGTCAAACAAAATGTGTCAATTATTTGATTCAGAAATTGAATATAAACAAAGTTAACACTAAATTTTAAGGATCAAAAAACGGCAAAGATATAAGAGGTCATCTGTTTTTATTTTCTATAAGCTTCCTTCCATCAGATTTTTTCACCATCCATTTTCAAACATCCCACCCTGCATTTCTAAAATTTCCCAGGGGAAATAATATGAACCTAAATTAAAGGAATAGGACAGTTCTCATATACAGTAACTTTTTGGAGAGCATGGTAGAGAAGGTAATATGATACCATAAAATGCCTTGGGATAAAGAAAATGAAAAAAAAAAAAAACTAAACCTCAAATTCCCTTTTTTAACCATTAACATTCTAGATAAAAACCACACAATCAATGGAAGTTACAATCATGCATTGAGAATATATCTACAATTTATCCTTCCGTGACTGCACTATTTTTTAGTTTATAATGAAATACAATAACACATTTGAGGGTACTATGAGAGAAAGTAGTTTTGCTCACAAGTTTCCCCTCAAAAAGGGTCCTGTGTTGGTTTCAGGGAAGAATTGCCCATCTGTATGTTAACACACATTTGGACGTCATGCATTCATTATGTACTCAATGAAAGGTACAGGGAGCACCATTTCACAGTATCAATAGACTCGCTCTCTTCATCTTCCTTTATGAGATGGAGCTGACATGCACAGTAATAGCTGAGACCTACCTCTGCATATTTAAAATGCAGTGACCAATAATCCTGAGGATGTGGAATCAATTTCATTATTCTTTTTAATTCTCTAGTACATTCCAAACAACAATTTCCTGACCTTACAACTATTATTGCAAACAAAGTTGTTCAGTCAAGCTGCACAATGAAATTCCTTTGCTCTCCCCCTCATCTATCAATGCCGGCATTAATTTATTCATTGCATTTATACTTCTTGGAACTCTAAATTGTCTAGACCTTTTTGTTATCCTTGTGCTAAAAAATGAATAGAGAATTCTCAGTTAGTGCATATTTATGCAGGATTTTAAAGTAGCATATTTTGATCTATGACTAAGTCCATAGAAAGCATTTTTTAAAATGAAAAGATAAAGCAATTTTTTTTCAGTATTTAGACTATTGGAATGAATGACTATACTGAACTTGAGGCTAAAATTGTTTCTTATTAAGGCTGATAAAAATGGACCAGAAACTGCTTCTTTGCCTCATTCACACAATTGTTATAAGGATCAAAAATTGGAATATATGGAAAAAGCACTTAGGAAAACATAAAACACTCTGTGCAGGGAAGGCAGAGCCATTACTATTAATAAACCTGTGATCCACTTCTAGGAGCATCCAATAAAAAGAGAAGAAAAGCAAGTGCTAAAATTAAATACAATGGATATATATCTACCCTCCAGAATGAGCAATAATGTACTCTGCAGCCTGTCTCTACAGTGAAGAGAAAACTTTTCTCTGCTGATGGCATTAAATTCTGCATCTCACTGTAGTTACCACCATTTGTGTGTTTAACCACTTCTTTCCTGTTTTACTTATTCTATAAGACATCAATTTAAACAACTTAGTGAATATAAGTCTGTCAGATAGAACTGAGGTTATCAAGGTGCTAAAATACATTAATAGCTGATAAGCAGTATATTCAAATAACGTAAGACAGAAAACCATTTGTTTTATTGTCCTTTTTTTTTCCCTTCTGTTTTGTTGTTTTGGAGAAGGAGCTAAGCTAAACCTTGAAATAAAAGGAAAGATACTTCAAGGAGGAGATCTAGGCAAAAGGCATCCAGGTGAAGGAAACTGCATAGAGGTAGGAATTTGCAGGCCGTGTTCAAGAAACCGTAAAATCTGTTTTTGTGGAGCAAAGGTGAAGTTAGAAAACCAAGCTATGGTGTATGTCTCAGGTACATGAACACATTCCAGAGGGTATCTCCTGTGCTATGTTGTGCTCAGGCAAATAAATGTGTCACTATATTCCTGAAGGTGTTTTCCTAAGACTAATTCTTCTCTTCTTAAAACTGACTAGGGACTTCATAAAGCAAGTTATAAAATGTAGCCCAACAGGCATGTCCTCAATTTCCTATAAATACTTTCACCAAAAGAAGAATCATAAGAATCTATGATATACCCCTTAGAATATTTTATGTAATATTTTAAGGTAGTGCGATTTTATTTAAAACTGTGGAAAGGGAAATATTGGAGCTGATGAGGATTTAAAATTACCTTAGTCTAAGAAAAAAAGGAAGCCTAATTTCAGAGAAAATCCTGGGTATGTATTCTGGATATTAGATGTAGCCATTTTTTACCATAGTGAAGTGTTGGCTTCATGCTTACAAAAATAAAATATTTAATGAGAATTATCATGATTTCAACAAATATATATATATATAAATTATTTAAAAAATATACTCTTAAGCCATATAAATTCCCTATAAATTTTCCCAAGTCGTCCTGTTTGTCTTTATTTTTCTACTTGATTTTCTGACATATTTTTATGAGGGTGAGTTCTATCATTGTAAACATTTAAGAAAAAGATTTTATTCATTAAATATCAGCTTTGATGATGTAAAATATGTTAAAATCTTTGTCATTAATACCATTGAGTCTATTAAATATATTTTTTTTGGCATTTTTGTGTCTATTGTGTTTAAAGGACACATTTTATCCAAGTTTTCACTTTCTGTTTGTCAGCTGATTCCATTTTTCTTTTTTCTTTTTTTTTTCTTTTTTTTTTTTTTTTGTCTTTTTGCTATTTCTCGGGCCGCTCCCGTGGCATATGGAGGTTCCCAGGCTAGGGGTCAATCGGAGCTGTAGCCACTGGCCTACGCCAGAGCCACAGTAACGCAGCATCCAAGCCGCGTCTGCAACCTACACCACAGCTCAGGGCAACGCCGGATCGTTAACCCACTGAGCAAGGGCAGGGACCTGCACAACGGGAACTCCTACTTTTTCTTATTATTTCAGTTACAGTCTCTATACCTTTTTCAGAAGTACAATACAGAGGAGTTAAAAATTTAATGTCAGAATGTTTTGATTTAGGGGAACAGTAATAATCAGCTTTGTATTGTAATGTTATTCTAGAAGATTTGTGGAAAATTGCACTGAACTCCTTGTGTTGTTTCTAAAGATTCTTGAAAATATCAAAATAAAAAAAAGCAAAAAAAAACACTGTGAAAATGTAAAAATAATAATAAACTTTTCAAAACACCATAGATTTAAAATAATAGTTTAAGATAACACAGCATCACTTGTGAATCATCACATTGGAAGAATATTAAGACTGTGGTTGAACAAAATCAAATGTTTGCTTTTTTGCAAAAGCAAAAAGATTAAGATTATTGATCTAAAGTTAAGTTATATAAAGTATGATGCTACTAATTCATGTCTTTAAAATCAGGAAAGATGAAAAGGCTACTGTCATCATCCTTCAACATTTTAATAAGACAAATATTCTTATAAAATGTATATTATTCTTATAAAATTAAATTTTTTTAAAATATTATTCAAGTAATATTTATGTTGATATTTGTGAAATGTTTTTATATTAAAAAAATCTGTATTTATAAGTATTATTTTACATAAGTGTGAACAACTGCTAAAATATAATAGAATTAGGTAACACTGTTTGGTACAACAAAAATCTATAAAACTACAGTTTATATCTAAAAATATTGAAAGGGTGGCTATGTGTGGAGGAAAGAAAATCTATTACCTTAGTGATAGACACTATACAGAATAGTTTGTATACTGTCAGTGGAGAAACACACACATACACACACACATACATATAGACTTCAGACTTTTATGTAAGTCTATATGGAGTTTCATAAATGATAATATGTGTACATTAAATACATACGGTAATAAATAAAAGGTTTATTTAACGTCACTGAATAATAATAGCTGATAACAGTCACAATTCTAGAAAACAGCTAAAATATAACTTTTTTATTAACATGAGATGAACTTTCAAAGCAATATCAGAAATAAAGAAATTATGATACCATAAAAAAGAACAAAATAATGCCATTTGCAGCAACATGGATGGAGCTAGAGACTTTCATACTGAGTGAAGTTAAGTCAGAAAGAGAAAGACAAATACCATATAATATCACTTATATCTGGAATCTAATATATGGCACAAAAGAACCTTTCCACAGAAAAGAAAATCATGGACTTGGAGAACAGACTTTTGGTTGCCAAAGGGGAAGAGAAGGGAGTGGGATGGATTGGGACCTTGGCGTTAATAGATGCAGGCTATTGCCTATGGAATGGATTAGCAATGAGATCTTGCTGTCTAGCACTGGGAATTATATCTAGTCACTGATGATGGAGCCTGATAATGTGAGAAAAAAGAATGTACACATGTTATGTGTAGCTGGGTCACCATGCTATACAGTAGAAAATTGACCAAACACTGTAAACCAGCTATAATGGAAAAAAATATCATTATATAAATAAGAAAATAAATTAAGATGTAAAAGGTAGATGTATTTTATGGTATAATTCTTAATTAGTTAAAATATATATTACAATAATTAATTTTAAATTTCTTTTAAAAGTAAAAACTGTTAATGAAAACCTGGGAAATATTTGCAGTATATATAACAGGTAATACATTTGCTCTACATAAATAATTTCTGGAAGTGACTAATAATATACTAAATACTGGTAGAAAATTGAATGCAATTTATAAATACTATCCAGGGACACCAACCAAATAACCACAACTGGGATGGAAGAAAATATAAATTGACTGAAGAATCATATACCCCTTTTTCATATTAGACTGAGTGAAATTAATAAGAAAGGTAATATGTCATCAAGGTATCGATAAGGATGAGAAAAAATCTGAAAGAATTATGAATTGCTGTAGACTTTTGAGAAAGCAATCTGTTAATACCTGTACAAATAGAAACTATTCTGGAATCTCACATTCTTTCTTCCAGGAATCAGGCCAGTGGAAGTAAAAGCACCACTGTTTAGGCTGTATGTAAAATAATGCATATGGCCACAATTTTATATTTGGGAAATGCTAAAACCCCTTGAAAACATAGCATTTCTAGAATATTTTGAATAGGTTTTAGAATATTGTACAAATATTGAGTAAAATGGATTGCATTTGCAGTTATTGTTATTAATAGATATTCATGATTCAATATTATTTGGTAGAAATGAAGCAAATTGCTGAATATGCATATACATTTCAGTGGACATATTATAATCTTTTTTCTCCCAGTAATTCACACTTGCAACATTTTATATATCTAAGACATGAATATGGAAAAATGGGAAGAAATATATAACAGCTGTTATTAATAAACTGGGAAATCATAGAAAGAGGAAACAAATATTTGGCTACGATTTTAAAAACTCCATAACAAAGGTAGGAATTGATTGAAAATAGAAAACATAACATTCTCTATAAAACCATTATCAAAATATATGTGAAATAAGCATGAATATGCACTAAATTAAAACAATAGGTCAACTGAAAATACCGATTAAGTCACCAGAAATTGAATACACAGAGTTTTAGTTTTCTGTCATTATTAAAAACATACTCTTTGGCAAATGCCAATTGTTCTGTTACTGTATATTGGAACAATCTGGATGTGACATTTCTATTCCCAATGTCAATTTTCTTCTTGGATGAAAAGTATATATGTTACATACTTTTCTTTCTTTTCACTATATTTCATAATTTAAAAAATTTAAAAGGCATATAAGAGCCTAATGTATTTTCCAAAATTAATTCTACATTCAAATAAATACTTCCTTAAGAAAAATTAAAAATCAGAATAAATTTAGGCAATGGCATAATGTTGATTAATTAAGAAATGTTCCTTTTAGAATACCTCTTTAGACAAAGATTTTTTTCAGCATATCTAAATTTTATATGTAAAACTGGCCTACAATAAAGTTTAATGGGTAAAACAGTTTGGTAATTTCTCAGAATACATCTTAGCATACATTTTGGTAATGAGAGTTGTATATATTCCTGTGTACACTGTAACTTCTAGAAGGTATGTGATTCATTGAGAAGTCCTTATTTTAAATTGAAGCAGAATCTATGCAGGACAAACCAAGTATAATTTGTTAACAATCTAGTTTAAAAATGCACAAAAACAGATCTTTATACAGGTAAAAATACTCCCTCATATCCCTGATGTTCCAATGCCCTATCTCATCACTGAATATGTTTCATTTTGTGCTATTTACCTATTAATAGTAATACCTCCTTTTTCCTCGAAGGAATGGATTTAAAAAAAAAAAAAGAAAGAAAGGAAAAAAAAAAAAACCTTAGAACTAGTATTTCCCTGGAGTCTATCATATCACTTTTCTTCTCAAGGAGGAAACTCAACTCACAGAGTCTCTGATTAGAAAAAATTCTGTGAGATTTCCCTGTAGAGAAAGACCCTTCCTTGGGGAAAAGTCCCTAGTGAACATGAAAAGCCACAAGAAAGAGAATGTTCTCTCTGGAAATTTAAATCAGCTTTCCGGGGGGAAAACAATCAAGACCTACTCTATTTGACACAGAAATTCATAAGGAAAGGGAAAAGCTGATATTCTTAAGAGATTTTCAAATTTATATGTTCATCTCTAGCACTTTTAACGACTTTTTTTAAGAAATAGTGCAATAATTGATTTTAATTGTCCTTTTTAGAAATTGTGACAAATATATAAAGAAAATATGTTATGGGATTATACTTTCATCCTGAATAATTAAAATGGAAAACAATCAAATCATAAAATTAGGGAATTCAGTTTTATTATAATTGAATATTATGGAATGTTCTTTTAAAAATACTATTCACTTTTTCTTTTTAATTTTTATTTCTATAATCCGTGAACATAATTAGTAATTCTATTACTCCTGGAGTTTAGGGCCTTGATCTGGATAATGAATCATTTTAAAAAAAGACAACCCCAGGGAAGCAAATATAAATTGTTTCTCTACTCAATGTCTAAAATGGCTTTGAAATTTTAGGTTAGAATATATTCCTAGTAGGTTACATAAATTCATATGGGTATATTAGCCATCAACTAGATTAACTGAGTTTAAGTCATAACTGAGCTTAAGTCATATTTGTAATGATGGAAACAGAAATATTCCTCACAATGACAATTTCATTATCTTATTCCACAAATGGGAAAATCAGGATACTTGAACAAGCTCATTGAAGGGTGGTAATGAAAACCTGGGATGAGAATTAGGGACAGAATCTGCGTTTTTCAGGCCTGAAGCTTACCCCGTTTGAAGGGTTTGCCTAAATAGCTTGTTTTAAGAACACAGAATTACACATTAAAGTCAAGACTGAAAGTAACTTTTCAAAATTGGAATGAGAAAATAAATCACAATGTCTATATTTTATAAATTAGAAAACTATTACAAACTTCTAAAACATCAAGAAATAACGTAACATGTTTGTCTGTAATAATTCTGTATCATGATATGGCAAGATAACAGAAACAGCCATCAGACTTTCCTCTATCCTGGTTAATTTAGAAGTGTGTGAGTGCAAAGAGTACTCTTGGCTGGGATTGACAAAGTTCACAGGATTGTTAACATGATTCTACTGTGCACAACACCAACATATGCGTGATTTAGGAAGATGCCATAAGCAACAGTGTGAACCATACAAATTCATCCCCAAATTCCATACCAGAAATATATATTCAACCCTCCCTTAATGCCCAAAATGCCAGTCACTAATCCCATGCTATTGGGCAGTAGGGGAATTGTGATGAACCTAAAGTTAGAGTGAAAGAGGTATCATTCATACTCATTTAATGTTAAAACTATATTACTTTTGCAAATTTCCCCCCCACAAATTAACTATGTAAACATACTGCAAACGAGGAGCACCAAAATCTTAACCTTCATTAATTGAAAGTAATCTGAAGTATTACTTTTGGTTATATTAATTAAAATATTTGGGGAAAGTTTCTAAACAAATGCTATGCTATACTTATAGAGCAAAATCAATGCAGAAGAAGTAGATCTAATATTCTCTCTTTATATGTCCCTATATGTTTGCCTGTTTGCTAGAATCTTGTTTGGTTTAGAAAATGTTCTTTTTTTTCTTTTTTTAATTTTGAAAAAAAATTTTTAAGTTAATTTATTTATTTTTCCACTGTACAGCATGGGGGCCAAGATACACTTACATG
Organism: Phacochoerus africanus; assembly: GCF_016906955.1. Lineage (NCBI taxonomy): Eukaryota > Metazoa > Chordata > Mammalia > Artiodactyla > Suidae > Phacochoerus > Phacochoerus africanus. Next base: position 91,758,188 of record NC_062553.1, read on the forward strand.
CATACATTTTTTTCCACCCTTTGTTCTGTTACAATATAAGTATCTAGACATAGTTCTCAATGCTACTCAGCAGGATCTCATTGAAAATCCATTCCAAGTTGTAACTGATAAGCTCCCCATCCCTCCCACTCCCTCTCTCTCCCGTCTGATAGCCACAAGCCTATTCTGCAAGTCCATGATTTTCTTTTCTGCGGAAAGGTTCATTTGTGCCATATATTAGATTCCAGTTATAAGTGATATCATATGGTATTTGTCTTTCTCTTTCTGACTTACTTCACTCAGGATGAGAGTCTCTACTTCCATCCATGTTGCTATAAATGGCATTATGTCATTCTTTTTAATAGCTGAGTAATATTCTATTGTGTATAGATACCACTTCTTCCTAATCCAATCATCTGTCAATAGACATTTAGGTTGTTTCCATGTCTTGGCTATTGTGAATAGTGCTTCAATGAACATGCGGGTGCATGTGTCCCTTTTTAGAGTTTTGTCCGGATATATGCCCAAGAGTGGGATTGCTGGGTCATATGGAAGTTCTATGTATAGATTTCTAAGGTATCTCCAAACTGTTCTCCATAGTGGCTATACCAGCTTACATTCCCACCAACAGTGCAGGAGGATTCCCTTTTCTCCACAGCCCCTCCAGCACTTGTTATTTGGGGACTTATAAATGATGGCCATTCTGACTGGTGTGAGGTGGTATCTCATGGTAGTTTTGATTTGCATTTCTCATAATCAGCGATGTTGAGAATTTTTTCATGCGCTTGTTGGCCACCTGTATATCTTCCTTGGATATATGGTTTATTAAGGTCTTTTGGCCATTTTTGCATTGGGTAATTGGATGTTTTGCTATTGAGTTGTATAAGCTGCTTGCATATTTTAGAGATTAAGCTCTTGTCTGTTGCATCATTTGAAACTATATTCTCCCATTCTGTAAGTTGTCTTTTTGTTTTCTTTTGGGTTTCCTTTGCTGTGCAAAAGCTTTTCAGTTTGATTAGGTCCCATGGGTTTATTTTTGCTCTAATTTCTGTTGCTTTGGGAGACTGACCTGAGAAAATATTCATGAGGTTGATGTCAGAGAGTGTTTTGCCTATGTTCTAGGAGTTTGATGGTGTCTTGTCTTATATTTAAGTCTTTCAGCCATTTTGAGTTTATTTTTGTGCATGGTGTGAGGATGTGTTCTGGTTTCATTGCTTTGCATGCAGCTGTCCAGGTTTCCCAGCAATGCTTGCTGAATAGACTTTCTTTTTCCCACTTTATGTTCTTGCCTCCCTTGTCAAAGATTAATTGACCATAGGTGTCAGGGCTTATTTCTGGGCTCTCTATTCTGTTCCATTGGTCTGTCTGTCTGTTTTGATATCAGGACCACACTGTTTTGATGACTGTGGCTTTGTAGTATTTCTTGAAATCTGGGAGAGTTATGCCTCCTTCTTGGTTTTTGTTTCTCAGGATTGCTTTGGCGATTCTGGGTCTTTTGTGGTTCCATATAAACGTTTGGATTGTTCGTTCTAGTTCTGTGAAAAATGTCATGGGTAATTTGATAGGGATTGCATTGAATGTGTAGATTGCTTTGGGTAGTATGGCCATTTTTACAATATTGATTTTCCCAATCCAGGAACATGGAATATCTTTCCATTTGTTTACATCTTCTTTGATTTCTTTGATTAAAGTTTTATAGTTCTCAGCGTATAAGACCTTAACCTCCTTGGTCAGGTGTATTCCGAGGTATATGATTTTTTGAGGTGCAATTTTAAAAGGTATCGTATTTTTGTATTCCTTTTCTAATATTTCATTGCTGGTCTACAGAAATGCAACTGACTTCTGAATGTTAATCTTATATCCTGCTACTTTGCTGAATTTATTAATCAGTTCAAGTAGTTTTGGGGTTGAGTCCTTAGGGTTTTCTATGACTAGTATCATGTCAACTGCATATGGTGACAGTATTATCTTTTCTCTTCATATTTGGATGCCCTTTATTTCTTTTGTTTGTCTAATTGCTGTGGCTAGGCCTTCCAAAACTATGTTGAAGAGCAGTGGTGAGAGTGGGCATCCCTGTCTTATTTCAGATTTGAGTGAGAAGGCTTTCAGTTTTTCTCCATTGAGTATTATATTTGCTGTGGGTTTGTCATAAATGGCTTTGATTATGTTCAGGAATGTTCCCTCTATACCCACTTTGGCGAGGGTCTTGATCATGAATGGATGTTGGACTTTGTCAAATGCTTCTTCTGCGTCTATTGAGATGATCATATGATTTTTAACTTTTTTTTTTGTTAATGTGGTGTATGACGTTGATTGATTTGCGTATGTTGAACCATCCTTGTGAACCTGGGATGAACCCTACCTGGTCATGGTGTATGATCTTTTGCATATGTTGTTGGATTCGGTTGGCTAAGATTTTGCTGAGAATTTTTGCATCTATATTCATCAAAGATATTGGCCAATAGTTTTCTTTTTTGGTGTTATCCTTGTCTGGTTTTGGAATTAGGGTGATGGTGGCATCATAGAATGTCTTTGGGAGTATTCCTTATTCTTCAACCTTTTGAAAAAGTTTAAGGAGGATGGGCACCAGATCCTCTTTATATGTTTGGTAGAATTCACCTGTGAAGCCATCTTGTCATGGGCTTTTATTTGTAGGGAGAGTTTTTATGACATATTCAATTTCATTTCTAGTGATTGGTCTGTTTAGTTGGTCTGTTTCTTCTTGATTCAGTTTTGGCAGGCTGTAAGATTCTAGAAAATTGTCCATTTCTTGCAGATTGTCAAATTTGTTGGCTATATAGTTGTTCATAGTATTCTCTTATGGTTTTTTGTATTTCTGCAGTATCCATTGTGATTTCTCCATTTTCATTTATAATTTTGTTTATTTGGGTTCTTTCTCTCCTCTTCTTAGTGAGTCCAGCCAGGGGTTTGTCAATTTTGTTTACTTTTTCGAAGAACCAGCTCTTGATTTTATTAATTTTCTCTATTGTTTTTTGAGTCTCTATTTTATTGATTTCCTCTTTGATCTTTATAATTTCCTTCCTACTGCTGACTTTAGATCTTTTTTCTTCTTTTTCTAATTCATTTAGGTGGAGGTTTAAGTTGTCAATTTGGGATCTTTCTTCTTTTTTGAGAAAGGCCTGTATTGCTATGAATTTCCCTCTGAGCACTGCTTTTGCAGTGTCCCATAGATTTGGAGAGGTTGCATCTTCATTATCATTTGTTCAAGGTATTTTTAAATGTCCTTCTTGATTTCCTCATTGACCCACTGGTTTTTTAGTAGCATGTTGTTTAGTCTTCAGGTAGTAGGTTTTTTCACATTTCTTTTCCCGTGGTTGATTTCTAATTTCATGGCGTTGTGGTCAGAGAAGATATTTGAGATAATTTCTATGCTCCTAAATTAGCTTTGTGTCCCAATATGTGGTCGATTCTTGAGAATGTTCCATGTGCACTTGAGAAGAATGTGTATCTGATTTTTTTGGATATAGTGTCCTGAAGATATCAATTAAGTCTAACTTTTCTATTGTTTCCTTTAGGATCTCTGTTGCTTTATTGGTTTTCTGTCTAGGGGATCTGTCCATTGATGTGAGTGGGGTATTAAGATCTCCTACTGAGATTGTATTCCCTTCAATTTCTCCCTTTATGTCTGTTAATATTCGTTGTATGTTTCTGGGTGCTCCTGTATTTGGGGCATATATGTTGATGATAGCAATATCCTCTTCTTGGATGGATCCCTTAATCATTAAACAGTGTCCTTCTTTGTCTTTCTTTATGTCTTTTGTTTTAAAGTCTATTTTGTCTGATATGAGTATTGCAACTCCTGCTTTCTTGTAATGTCTATTGGCATGAAATATTTTTTCCCACCCCTTCACTTTCAATCTATATGTGTCCTTTGTCAAGGTGGGTTTCTTGTAGGCAGCAGATTGAAGGTTTTTGCTTTTTTATCCACTCAGCCACTCTGTGTCTTTTTATCAGAGCATTTAGTCCATTGACATTTAAGGTGATAATTGATAGATGATTATTTATTGCCATTTTGAACCTCGTGTTCCAGTTGATTCTATGGTTCTCCATTCTTCCTTTCTTTTTTTTTTTTTTGGTTGGATGGTCTCCAATTATTTCTGCTTGAGTGTTTTTCTTTTCATTTCTTGCGAATGCTATGTTTCGTTTTGATTTGTTGTTGCCCTGTTTTTTAAATATGCTAACCCCTTCCTATAAAGAAAAGAAAATAAATAAAAGAAAAAATATTTAAAAAAGAGAATTTATTTCCTCACATCCCTTGCCCACATTATATGATTTGATGACTCCTTTTTTTTTTCTTAATTATTTTGTTTTAAACATGTTCATGATTAAATCTGTTTGCTGGCTTATCTGAGTCACTGCTCCCTGATTGTGGCTTCCTCAGTCCTTTCTTTTTGTTTTAGAGAAGCCCTTTCAATATTTCTTTTAGCCTGGGTTTTGTGTTCCTGTATTATTTTAGCTTTTGTTTGTTGGAAAAAAATTTTATTTCCCCTTCTATTTTAAATGATATTTTTGCTGGATAGAGTACTCTAGGTTGCATATTTTTTTCCTTTTAGCACTTTAAATATCTCTTGTCATTCCCTCCTGGCCTGTAGAGTTTCTGTAGAGAAATCAGCTGATAGCCTTATGGGGGTTACTTTATAATTGATACTTTGCTTTTCTCTTGCTGCCTTTAGGATCCTCTCTTTATCATTAACTTTTGCCATTTTTATTATAATGTGTCTTGGTATGGGTCTATTTGGGTTCAACGTGTTTGGGCCCTTCTGTGCTTCCTGTATCTTGAAATCAGTATCCTTTAGATTTTGGAAGTTTCCAGTGATAATTTCTTCAAATGTATTTTCCATCCCATTATCTTTTTCTGCTCCTTCTGGAATTCCTATTATGTGTAGATTGGCCTGCTTTATATTATCCCATAGGTCTCTTATATTGCTTTCATATTTTTTCATTTGGTTTTCTGTCTGCTGTCCTGTTTGGGTGATTTCCATTATTCTATCTTCCACATCACTGATTCGTTCTTCTGCATGATTCAGTCTGGTTTTTACTGCCCTTAGCTCAATTTGTATCTCTGCAAATGAATTTTCTAGTTTTCTTTGGTCCTCCTTATATTTTCTAGTTCCTTTCTGAGGGCATCTGCATTACTGTTCTTATCTTCTCTTAATTCCTTCAGTATTTTCACTGTTTCCCTTTTGAACTCCAAGTCTGTCAGACTGCAGAGGTCTGTTTCATTGTTGACTGCTTTAGGCGAGTTCTCCTGTTGGTTTGACTGGGGGTGGTTTCTCAGCTTCTTCATCTTGCTTGCTGTTTTCTTTTTCTTGGTGGAGTTGTACTCCCTGTGGCCGGGCAGGGTTTGCCTTGGCACTGCTGTGGAATGCTTCCCGGGCGCTGGCTTTGTTGGTCGTCTTCTTTGAGGCAGCATGGGTTTTCTTGGGGGTGGGCAGGGCTGACAGGGTCTCTCTGAAGCAAAGGAGGACTTCTTGAGGGCAGACAGGACTGGGAGGTCTGCACTACATTGGAAGCAGATTTCACGTGGCTGGGCAGAGCTTGCTCTGGTGTTCCTGGGCTGTGGGGCTCTTCTAGGGGCTGGCAGTGCTGGTTAGCTATTCCACAGGAATGCAGCACCCCCCAAGGTGCTCCCCCCAAGGGTGGAGCAGCCAGCTGGGCCACTGAGAACCCAAGGGGCTCTTCGCCAGGGCAACAGGGATTGGCAGGATCACAGGGCAATGGAGGCAGATTTGCACAGCCAGGCTGAGCTTGTACTAAGTTTTCTGGGCTGCAGGCCTTTTCCCGGGGGCTGGCAGTGCTGGGTGCTGCTCTGCGGGGTGTAGCCCCTCCAGACTGCAGGCAGGCCAAGGCAGGGAAAGCCCCTGCAGTGGCTGGCTTCCTGCAAATGGTGAGGCCAGCCCTCTGGGATGGCAGGTAGCCTCAGGTCCGGGAACGCACACGCAGGGTAGGGGAGGGAGGATGACTGGGAAGCACAGCTTTCTGATAGCTGGTGGGCAAGTGAGCTCACTGTGGTGTGGGGAGTTATTCTATGGTGGCCCACCCCTCCTCCTCTCCCCTCCACAACACTGGCACCTTGTCCCTCCTGCAGATCCAGCTCTTCTCCCGGGTTCCCTCTGATGTGGCTTTACACCCCCCAGCCCTTAGCTTATGGCTCCCTGCACTGGCAATGCTCAGCTTCCTAGTCTCCCAGGCAGTCTCTGCCCTGAGAACTGGACAGCCCAGTTCCTGGTCCCCCAAGCAGTCTTAGCACCACCCACCCCAGCCCTTTCCCCGGGGACTAACCTCCAGAACCGAGGTCTCGGTTTTTGGTGACTGTGCCAGTAGTTCAGATGACCTATTCAGTTCTCATTCTGCTCTTTGGAACTCAGACTTACTGCTGTGCTCTTCTCTCCATCTGGAGATCCCTCCTATTCAGTTGATCTTTCCATCAAGTTGGTGACTTTCCAGAGTGTGGGATCCCTTTCTCCTCCACAGTTCCTTTTTGGGAGTGCCCATCAACCCTGATTCCCCTTCTCTCACATCCCTCTTTTCTCTTGTTTTACCCAGTTAAGTCATGAGATTCTTGCCATTATTGGAGTTTAGGTTCTTCTGCCAGCGAATAATTGCTGTCCTGTGAGATTCGTTTAACCTGTAGATGTGTTTTTCTTGTTGTGTTTGTGGGAGAGGGCGAGCATGTCCCCCTACTCCTCTGCCATCTTGCCTTTTCTCTTGTTTAGAAAATTTTCATTACTTTTTGTTAGTAAAGATGTTCATTATATGATAATTTGTTTAATAAATTATAAATTATACAAGAACAGATATATGCAAGTTTGAGTATCCTTTAAAAATTTCCCACTTATCTAAGATTTATGTAAAGATGAAAATCACTGTAGATTGACCCAAAGGTATAGGAATTGGTATAGGTATAGACACAAATTGAATTATAATAAAGATAGAGACACAATGTTAATAATAACAATAGTGGGATATACAAACTATAGGCATAAAGTTTTTAAAATGCCATATTATCTTTGTTTTTACCCAGAATCATCATTTAAAATAGTTTCTCTTCTTCTGTTTTGTTTTGGTAGATGTAAGCCTTAAGTCACACTCCTATACTTATTTAAAATACTGCCAGTGATGCACAGCAATCAGAATGCCTAGAATTTCTATACGGTCAAGTAGGTAATGTTGAAAACCGTAATATATTTTTGGATAAACGAATACATTTTTAGTGATTTTATGTACTTAGCAATATTTTTAAGAGCCATAAATTGACTTCTTTTAGGGTTTCAATTCTCAGCAGGGATGGAGATAATGGACTATTCAAAAATACTGCAATTACCTCAAATCCACATTAATGTTATCCTTGACAAATACAAGTTTCTTCCAAATATATTTTTTAATTTAATATATTACTTTCCCCTAAGCTCAGTGACTTTCAATATGTTACTTTTTAAAAATTAAATGTCATTTTTCCTTTATATAGATAATGCTACATATAGTACCAAGTCCAAAAACATAAAAATGTATAAAATAAAAATATTCTCTTCTGGTCCATTTTCATTCCCCAGAAGGAATTATTGTTAATGGTACCATGTTTATTCTCCTAACTTTATTTCCCACACTTTGAAACTAAAGGAATAAAACTATGTGAAATTTTGATACATTGGTTAGTTTCATTTATATCAGAGATATTTTATCTCAGTAATCTTGTGATTTGTATGAGTATATGCATCCCATTTTACAATTTAAAATAGCAGAATAGTTTTTTAATTTTACTTTATGTATTGAATATTGTGAATTAACTCATTTATGAGTAAGATCTCTTTTTGCTGATTGCTGTTTCCTAAATTTGAGAATACAGGGATTTTCCCTCTGTTTTTGAGTTTCCTATCACCTTCTACCATCATATTTTTCTTTTGCAACAATTCAAATAGTCTTTGTACGAAAACACTATGACATTTCTTTATTTAAGATTGCCTTTCTATTATAGGCAGCCTTTTTCATTATGGCAGTTACGGTCCCTTAGCTTTTACAAAGGAAACTAGTGTCTCTCACAAAACTAACAAAATATCAACCAATTTGGACTACTGAAAATGAATAATGGCATTCCATGTTTAGGGAAGTCAGTATGGAGAAACAAGTTATTATATGTGGTATAAAATTTTTATACCCTCAACCTCAATTTGCATGTAAAAATTTTCATGCCTGTTTATATGACCAGCTATCAAAATCAGTTACATTTTGAAAACTAAATTAGTCATTATTTTCCAGAAATATTTATTGTACATAAAACACCTAGTAACAAGAGATTTAATTTCACAAATTTACAAATTTAAACATTATTTGACAGATGGAAGAAAAAAACTGATAATGCCTTCACATTAGATTCTTAAACATAAATACTACTAAATCTAAAATAGATTTGATTATTAACTAGCTTCATATTCCAGTAACATCTTCCAAAGGGTGGGAATCCTGATGTAGAATATTATGTCACAGAGGTTAACAGAATGAGTTTCAGACACAAATATGTGTTTGAACGCTACCTTCAATACTTAAACATTTTCATCTACAAAATAATAATCTTTAGCTAGTATGATTGCTACAAAGAGATAATATAGTATTAAATTTGTTAATGCAAGTACATACATAAAAGTCAACTCATGATAGATATTTTTAATGGGTCATGTTTACCTATAGAATTATTAAAGACTTTTATATATATTTTATGTTCATGTAAGTATTTGCCAATAAAAATGATCTAATTCTATCCCATTTGTACCCTAATTTAGTTCTATGTTTGTGTTAAAGGACTTAATATTGATTTCCTATTTAAAGCAAACAGACCTCAAACATTATAGTTATTTGATTTCTTTGAATTTATTATAAACAAAATAACATCTTTTATTTGGGACTGAGTTATATATCATAGTACAATCCTTGGCATCCTATAATCAAATCATTATTTATGCCAGAGTATATTATAAATCTATTCAGGTGGGTCCTCTAAAGCTTAAAACACCTTTTTGTAAATTCTAGTTTAAAAAAAGAAAAAATAATTTTCCCCTTATGTATGTCTCATCACCCAGATAGGTTTTCAGAGGTTAAAGCATCCATGATGTGTTTTAGAAGAGATCCTATGCCCTTTGTATTAATGTTAAATATTATTTTAATTCTGCAAACTAAAGAAATAATGGTCTATGGTTGGAGCTCATTATTAAGCACAAAACTAAGTTGTAATTATCAATGCATCTGATTTATAATGCATGATTCCTTCAATTCCATTTTCTCCAATGTGTAACTTTTAATGTATTCACATATAATATATACACACATTAATTCATAATATTATTGATTATCCCGTCTCAGTATCTCCAGTTTAATCTGTTTTCCAGTAAGAACAAACCTGTTATAAAATTTCCCCAAAACTATATCCAGCAGCACACCTTTGGAAGATTATTAACCTAGTTAGGGGTCATGATGTATCATTTTAATTTAAAAAAGTACTTTGACCTATAATATCATTGCATATTTAAACTGGGTTTATATAAACCATGTTCTAATACACTAAAATTGCTATTTCACTCCTTTTAAATGATTTTTCATTATAATGAACTATAATTTTTCATGCTTTGCCACTGATGTGGTAGACACTGATGCAATGAAAATACTGCACTGAATAGTCCTGGAAACAAATAGTCAGTCTTGTAATCAGCAGGATTATATTCTATAATACTATGGAGGCATTAACATTTTGTGAAAGAGAAGAATTTAAGTTTTTAGGCTTCAGCTACAGTTTGCAAGGAAGATCCAGCAAATGCAGTTTTATATCCACTGCTGCTATTCCCCATGATCTACTGGTATAATCAAAATAAAGGAGTATGCCAGTAGCTGGAGACTACATAAACCCTGGGGCAGGGCATGAACCTTAGGCCCTTCAGAGTACAGGGAAAGACACTGGCAGTAGTCATAAGAAGCCATTGTGGACACAGTGTAGATATTCCAGTGGTCATTATACAAGACAAATGAGGACCCTCCCATCAATAGCAATGGATGTAGACTGTATTTGGGTAACCTTAATGCCAGTGAATTTATTTATTATTTATTACATTTACTTCAATGTCATATGCCAGAAACAGATTGTTTTCCTCAGGAACATAATTTAATATGCAATTTTTTCATCTTTTTATCCTGGTCATATTTATATCCATCACTTATATTCCAGTAAAACAAGATTATATCTAGCCAAACAGAAAGCTTATATCGAATGCCCACAATATGACCTGAAGTGTTATAAATGTGAATTTGATATGGTGAAGTGAGAAAGTAAAGTAATCATTTCTCTCCAGAGTAGTAACAAGCAGGAGAGTAAGGCTGTAGAGTACTTGATCCAGCTTCTGGAACATGGTAGAGACACCACAGGGCACCAATAAGTTCTTAGACGTGAGGCTTATGATTAATAAGAGTTAAGAAAGCAAAATGGGAATATATACATCATTTGTTTATCTTATAAAGAATTTTATTTTTTAAATAAATTCAATTAGAACTGTTCTATAGGGTCCATCTACCTAGAATAATTTCTTTGCTAGTCATACACATGTTTTAAAAGTGCACATAATTTTTAAATATATCTTATTAATTTTCAAAAATCTAGAAAGGAAAGGCCTGCTATGTATAACCCTAAAATTCATGTATTGATCTTTCTCAGAAACAAATTTTAATAGTATTTTTAATCTTTATCACTGTGGCTTTTGGTGGTTAATAAATGTGAAATTACTGATATATTCCATTGATTTTTCTGTAAGATAATTTCACAGATATTGGTCTAATGTTACCATTCTGAGTAACCAATTTCCACAAACACTTTGCAAGGTAAAATTTATGAATGGTGCACCAAATTTTTACACCCTCAGATTCTTGCTCTACAATTTGGTTACCCTTCAGTATAGAATATATTTATCCAATTGAAATTGAAATTTCAATGAAGATTCTTCCCACAATTTGATATTTATAATTTAAATTACAAAAAAATCAAAAGTAAATCTTCATACAGCATATTCACCATCTAATTCTTTAGTTCCTACAAGTGTGGTATAGGACAAGTAGGGAGGATATCGTGGGCAAAAGTGATGAGTCTTAGGTTCAGCTTGGGGGGGAGGTGAGGCATCAAGAATAGGTCTTAGTTTTTTTGATTGTTTGTTGGTTTTGCAAATTTATTTTAAAAACTTGCAATTAACTAAAATCTTCAAAAATACCTTTTTAACCATTCTATCTATAAGATATTTTGACTAAGGATTACTAGTTGTTTTTGAGCAAATACAAATAAAATTTAATACATTCACTTACTTAAAATGTCAACATTATTGTGGGATACCCAGAGTGATTTATAATAAATACTTCAATGACTCAAATATTTATAAAAGCATACTGATAATCAGAAATGAAGAGATAAATGTATACGCTAGGCAGAAGTATGAGTTTTCCAACAACTTTTTCAGAAATTTTGTTAGTTACTAAAATTATAATGCACACAAACAGATAAATATACATTATATATTCCAATTAGTACCATAATATAGCCCTTGGTCAGAACAGTTATAAATTATATATATCCTACCAGTAATGCTAATATTTCTACTCTGTGATGGTTAGCTTTATGTATGAATTTGGAGAGTATTTTTCAGTGAGATTAATATTGAAATGTTCATAGTATTCTCTGTCTTTTGTATTTCTGCTGTATCCATTGAGATATTTCATTTTTAATTTCTTATTTTGTTTTTTTGAATTTTTTTCTCTCCTCTTCTTAGTGAGTCTGGCCAGAGGTTTGTCAATTTTGTTTACCTTTTAAAGAAACAGTCTTGGTTTTATTGATTTTTTTCTATTGTTTTTTGAAGCTCTATTTTCTTGATTTCCTCTCTGATCTTTATGTTTCCTTCCTTCTAATGACTTTAGGTTTTGTTTGTTCTTCTTTTTCTAATAAATATAGATGATGAGGTTGTCAATTTGAGATTTTTCTTCTTTTCTGAGGAAGGCGTGTATCACTATGAATTTCCCTCTAAGCACTGCTTTTGTGGAATCCAATGGATTTTGAATGGTTATGTCTTTATTATCATTTGTCTCGAGGTATTTTTTAATTTCCTTTTTGATTTCCTCATTGACCCATTGATTTTTTAGTAGCATGCTGTTTAGTCTCCATGTAGTCAGTTATTTCTCATTTCTTTTCCTGTGGTTGATTTCTACTTTCATGCCATTATGGTTAAAGAAGATATTTGAAATAACTTCTATACTCTTAAATTTGTTAAAGTTAGTTTTGTGCCCTAGTATGTGGTCAACCCTTGAGAATGTTCCATATGCACTTGAAAATAATGTATATTCTGATTATTTTTGGATGTAATGTCCTGAAAATGTCAATGAAGTCTAACTTTTACTGTGACATTTAGGATCTCTGTTGCTATATTGATTTTCTGTCTAGAAGATCAGTCCATTGATGTGAGTGGGGTGTTAAAGTCTCCTACTGTTATTGTATTCCCATCAATTTCTCCTTTTATGTCTTTTAGTATTTGTTGTATTTATCTAGGTGATTCTATATTAGGGGCATATATATTGGCGATTGTAATATCCTCTTCTTGAATGGATCCTTTCATCATTAAATAGTGTGCTTCTTTGTCTTTCTTTATGCCCTTCATTTTAAAGTCTATTTAGTCTGATATCAGTATTAAAACTCCTGCTTCCCTGTCTTTTCCATTGGCATGAAATAAAAGACCAAGGATTGCCAAAGAAATCCTGAGGAACAAAAACCAAGCAGGAGGCATAACTCTCCCATACTTCAGGCAATATTACAAAACCACAGTAATCAAGACAGTGTGGTACTGGTATCAAACCAGACATACAGACCAATGGAACAGAGAACCCAGAAATAAACTCAGACACCTATGGTCAATTAATCTTTGACAAAGGTGGCAAGAATATAAAATGAGGAAAAGAAAGTCTTTTCACAAGGAGTGCTGGGACAACTGGACAGCCACATGTAAATCAATGAAACTGGAACACATCCTTATACCATGCACAAAAATAAATTCAAAATGGCTTAAAGACTTAAATATAAGAGACCATCAGGCTTCTATGAGAGAATATAGGCAAAACATTCTCTTACATCAGCCACACAAAGGTCTTCTTAGGTCAGACTCTCAAGGCAACAGAAATAACAGCAAAAATAAACCAATAGGACCTAATCAAACTGACAAGCTTTTGCAAAGCAAAGGAAAACATAAAAAAAAAAAGACAGCCCAAGGAATGAGAGAAAATAGTTTCAAACAATGCAACCGACTAGGGCTTAATCTCTAAAATATCCAAACAAATTATACAACTCAACAGCAAAAAAGCCAACAACCCAATGGAAAAAATGGGCAAAAGACCTGAATATATACTTCTCCAAAGAAGATATACAGATGGCCCACAAGCACATGAAAAAATGCTCAATATCACTAATTATTAGAGAAATGCAAATCAAAACTACAATGAGGTACCACCTCACACTGGTCAGAATGGCCATCATTAACAAGTCTACAAATAATAAATGCTGGAGAGGGTATGAAGAAAAGGGTACCCTTCTGTACTGTTGGTGGAAATGTACATTGGTACAACCATTATGTAAAACAGTTTGGAGATACTTCAGAAAACTAAATATAAAACTACCATAAGATCCAGCAATCCCACTCCTAGGCATATATACAGACAAAACTTTCCTTTAAAAAGATAAGTGCACATGTTCATTGCAGCACTATTTACAATAGCCAAGACACGGAAACAACCTGAATGTTCATTGACAGATGAATGGATTAAGATGTGGTATACATACACAATGGAATACTACTCAGCCATCAAAGAGAACAAAATAATGCCATTTGCAGCAACATAGATGGAACTAGAGACTCAAACTAAGTGAAATAAGTGAGAAAGAGGTAGACAAAGAGAACAAAATAATGCCATTTGCAGCAACATAGATGGAACTAGAGACTCAAACTAAGTGAAATAAGTGAGAAAGAGGTAGACAAATACCATATGATATCACTAATATCTGGAATCTAATATACACCGCAAACGAACATTTCCACGGGTGGTGGGGGGGAAACTCATGGACTTGGAGAACAGACTTGTGGTTTCCAAGGGGGAGGAGGTGACAGTGAGATGGACTGGGAGTCTAGGGTTAATAGAGGCAAACTATTGCATTTGTGGTTGATAAGCAATGATATCCTACTGTGTCGCACAGGGAACTACATCTAGTCACTTACGATGGAGCATGATGGAGAATAATGTGACAAAAAGAATGTATTTATACACTTTGCTGTACCATATAAATTGACAGAACACTGTAAACCAACTACAATGGAGAAACTAAAAGTCATTAAAAATAAAATAAAATATTGAAATGGGTGAATTAGGGTAAAGTGGACTGCCCTGTGTAATGAGGGAGTGCTTAATTTGATCAATTGAAGGCCTAAATAGGACAAAAATACCAGCAAGAGAAAATTCTCCAGGAGATGCCTTCAGCCTTCATCTTCACCATTTCTCTTCTGGTTCTCCTTCCTACAACCCTCACTGAAGATTTGGAATTGCCAGTTTATAATTGTGTGAGCCAAGTATATATAATAAATCATCTCCTTAAATAGATAAAGATAAAATACACACACACACACACACACATATTTATCCTATTGTAACGGTCCCCTTTCTTTGGTGAACCCTGACTAATACACACTCCATAGGTTTCCAATTTTGTAGAAATATCACTTTTTTACCCAAAAAATTCTCCCTCAAACTTTGTGTTTTTAATGAAAGCAAACAATAGCATCTCTACACTTTCTGAGTAAGTTTACAGTAATGTTCAGACTGTTTCTTCTTGAAAGACCAAACAAAATGTGTTTTGGGTGCTAATGGATGATAACACACACCCAATATGTTGTGTAAGAATTCATCGCACACATGGGAATCTCTGGGAAGAGTAGGGCATCCTCCTAATCGGGAGCCAAAATATCTTGAGCAAAGGGAGGGGTGGAGTGGCTTTGATTTGGTTTGTTCTTAGGAGGGGGACAGGGTAAGGAAAGTGTGGCAGTGCACTGACAGGGATATGCTTTGTGCATGGTCTGAACTTACCACTAGTGCAAAGGTAGGGACTATTGAAGATTTTTCATCCCTTTTACCAAACATGGGGCTAGAGAGAAAAGTGGGAGGGTTGGAACTTGAAAATTGCCAGTGGTTCAGACATCACTAATAAAGTCACACTCTTTATTACAACCATGAATCCATAAATTGGATAAAACATCAACTGGTCATTGAAATGAACTTACTCTGCATTGAAAGATCTAAATAGGTGTATGCACGTGTGTATATGTATGTCTGTGTGTGTTTGTATACTCAGGTTTGTCTGTATATATGAGCAGAAGCAAGAGCCAACATCACCATTATGTAGTAGTTTCCTGAATAAAAAGGAAAAACCCTGGAAATTCATACTTGGATTCCTTAATTATCAGAAATATGAATGTCACCCAGTGAGAGTAAGTTGCTCAGTTTTTCCCAATCATAGTGACAAAAAAAAAGAGAATGCTTTATGGTGGCATTTATTTTCCTTTTGTGCTGAACATCAAGTGATGGGCAATCTGGAGATAGAAAGTTAGTAATAGAGGAGATTTAAAGAGAAGGAAGACAGTTTGAAGTAGCTATGGGGAAAGAAAGGGTCAGTTGCTTAAATATGCTGTTTTAAGATTCCATGTCTGTCAGTAGCTGTCTTTACCATCAATGAATGAATCTCTCTTTCCTCTTTCATGAAATGATACTAAGTGGAAAAGAACTGAACTCCCCTCAGAATTTTGTCATTCAGAATAGTAGTTATATCAGCCATATTCTTGCCTTTAAGGCTACACCTGGCTTGGAAATTTTTCTAATGGTTTATATAAAATGCAGTTAGTCTTGTTAAAAAGGAGGGAAATTTTGACATACCTTAACATCACCACTTTATTTAAATGTAATATTTTTATTTTCAATCCTGCACAAATAAACTTACTATTTCTATGTGAGAAAAACAATAAAATAAAATTTAAAGAAATAAACAAAAAAAGTACTGCCAGCAGCACTGGTTGCTATAATAACTATCTACAAAATATTACCTGAAGGGCTCAATGTCTATTTCAAGGACCACTGGCTTGTTAATGAGTAATTCATGACAATTTGCTACTTCAGTGGAAGTATGAATGAATGTTATTACGTTAAATGTGTTAAACCATAGAGTAGATAAGCAAGAGTTAAAAGCTGTAGGAGGAAATAATGTAATAAGTCAATCAAATTAGCATGAGCTTAAAATAAGTACCTTTTATATCTTTTGTTCCATTAAACAAAAGCTTCTGTTTAGCTATGGAAAGTGACTTAGACCCATTTGCATTTATCTCCTTTTACTGTGCAAAGAATGAGTCTATTTTTTCATCTATAGATCACAGATGTTCAAGAGATTTAGCCAGTTCCACAATCTCATTTAAATAAAATTTCTCTAAAATTTAGAGATGAAAATAGCAGCTTTACCTAACCCCTAGACTTAAATATTAAATGCAAATACATAATTTTTAAAGGTAAAAATATGTATTTATTTAAATGCTTATTACCTTTTATATGATTTACAAATAATGAAATGTTATAAAAACTTTAGTTGTTCAGATAGTGGGATGGTTGTGTTTATTTCACTATTACATAACTACAGCACAGAAAAACAAGTTGTATACATTTGCTCTTTGCTTTAATTTTGAACCTATATGCATAGTGCTTACTTAGTTATCTAAATATTGCCACAAATATATGACTTTTCCCAAAGTCAACTGTAAATTATTCTGGAACAAAGCACAAGTCTAAATGTATAATAGAAGCACAAGAAACACTCTTTATATTTATGTTAATAAATATAAACACTCTATTTAATTTATATCTATAAAATATCACATTTTATAGATAATTAATTTTTGTAGATAAATTCTACAGTTGAAAAAGGAATAAGTGCTATGAATAGTATCTGTATAATAGTTTTTAACCAATTTAGATTAAAGAAACAAATCTAAAATGATTTTATTAAATTTTTATAAAACTCTTTGTTCATAAATATACCATTATTGTTCACACATACTTAGAGAATATGAAAATAGCTTCACCGGGCAAATACGCTTTATTTACAGGTATGTATAGATTTATTTCTATACATTTCTATACAAAATTACTTTCCATTTTATCTTGTGTAACAACGGAAATGATCGAGGGAGGCAAGACGGTGGAAGAGTAAGAGGACAAGCTTACTCTCTCCCACAAAGACATCAAAAAAACATATCTACATGTAAAATGACTCACACAGGACATCAACTGAATGCTGGCAGAACTTAAACCTCCAAAAAGGGCAAGAAACGCTTGACATAACTGGGTATAACAAAAAAAAAAAAAAAGAGAGAGAGAGAGAGAGAAAAGGAATTAGGACAGGACAAGCATTCCCAAGAGGGAGCTGTGAAGGAGAAAGGCAACCCACACCGTGGGAAGCCACCTAACCCACGGAAAGATCAGTGGAGTCAGAGGGATCGCCAAGAAGCCAAGGAAAGTGCAGCAGCAGGTCTGAGAACTCAAAAGCAGAGTGAAGAGAAGCACAGATTATCTGAACCACTGGTGCAGATACCACAGCCTGAGAAGCTCGGGTGGTGGCTAGGCGCTGAGACCTAGACTCCAGAGGTCAGTCCCTGGGAGCAGGCTGGGGTTGGTGGTGTGGAGACAACCTAAGAGTCTAGGGAGTGGTGCGCTTCAGGCAGGGGAAGTGGTACTCTAAAGGCTGGGGAGTGGAAAGCCAGGGCAGAGGGAACATGGGGGAAGGTCCGGACCCACAGGAGAGATAAGGTGCCATTGTTGGGGAGGGAAGAAGAGAAGGAGCAGGCCACCGTCATAAAAAACTCCTTGCATCCGTGCGTGCGTGTGCTTGCCCCCCATTGCAGAGAGCAGAGCCTCCCCTGTGCTGGACACCCCTCCCGCCCTAACCTGGGGAAACCTTGCGTACCTGCTCCACATAGCTCTGGGCCACCTCGCTCTGCCCAATGAGAGGCTGTGGGCCACTCCACATTGCTCCAGGCCGCCTTGCCCCACCCTGTGAGAAGCCATGGAAAGCCCTGCTGACCAGGGGGAAGCCATGTGCTGCTCCGCATAACTCCAGGCCACCTCTTCCTGCCCTATGAGAAGGTGTACACTGCTTTGCAGCACTCAGGGCCCAGCCCCAACCCAAGGGAAGCCATGTGCTGATCCGCATGGCTCCAAGCCACCTTGCCCTGCAGGAAGCCATGCTACCCACCCTAGATTGTGCCTCTCAGGCACAGCTCTTTGTGACCAGAAATCACTTGCTAGCCCACCACAGACCTGTGTCTCCAGCAGTGGGAAGCCACTTGCTAGCCCATGGTGGACTGGACCTGCAGGTGGTGGGAGCAAACCACCACAATTATCCCTGACTCCAGAAGTGGGAGTGGCCTACCATAAATAGGGATATCTGAACAAAAATCGCTTGCTGCCCCAACCACTTCAGAAAGCTTCACAGAGAAGGACACTACAATGGAATACCACATGATGTTGCTCTTGCTCCCCGGGGAGCATACATGCAGCACAGCTGCCACTGCCAAACATTCTGGGAGGGGCCCAGACACTTGATCACTGTCCCTTCCTAGGAACCTGCAACTAAGAGTGCCTTGTTCAGCACATGCTATGGGGGCTAAGCAGGACCAGGTGCTTCTTGCATGATTTAGAGGTGGCGGGGGCAAACCACTGCAGTTGCTGCAGAGGTGGCACTGGCCCGACACCACTAGGGGTCGGTGAACAGGCACCACTTGCAGCC
This sequence comes from Phacochoerus africanus, assembly GCF_016906955.1. Lineage (NCBI taxonomy): Eukaryota > Metazoa > Chordata > Mammalia > Artiodactyla > Suidae > Phacochoerus > Phacochoerus africanus. The sequence continues at coordinate 91,777,065 of NC_062553.1, forward strand.
CCATTCACTTCAAAGGCATCATAGAGGAAGGCATTGTGACCAAATCAGCTATTGGTGCTCATGCACCCATGTGAACACACTAGCCCTGCTGCTGCCACTCTGATTGTTCAGGGCAGTACCTATATGCCAGATCCCTGTCCCTTCCCAGAATCCTACAACTAGGACCAGCCTGTGTAGCACCTCCTATGTGGGCTAAGTAAGACGGATCACTTCATACATGGTCTACAGGTGGCAGAGGCAAACAGAAGCTAGAGACAATCATGGCCCACTCCCACTAGGGGTCCCTGAACAGGCACCACCTGTGGTTCCAATCACCTCAAAGGAGGGCATTGCAATCAAACACAAGCCTTTATTGCTCTCACCCCTGGGAACTCATGCACACTGTTGCAGCTACAGCCAAATTCTCTAGTCACCATGCAGATCCTTGTAGAGCTAATTACCACTTCCCAGGGTCCTGGAAATAGAAGTAACCTGTGCCACCTTCTTGCAGGTTGCTGCTTCTATTGAGAGCCCAAAGATCAGACACTGAATGCTGGCCCTGCCCATTGCCCCTTCTCTGTGAAAACTCACTGGGCATCCAGGGAATAAAAGCCTGCACATACCAAAGAAAAAGACAGCAAAGATTCAAATTGCCACACCAAAAAAAAAAAAAAGTAACCCCCCCAAAAAAAATACAAAGGAGTATTCTTGTATAGAAATAGACTTACAAGACTACAGTTGGCTTCCCCAAATTCATAGAAAAAAAAAAAAACACAAACCAGACAAAGAAGCTCAGAAAATATTCCCAATCAAAACAATAGGAGAACTCACCTAAAGCAGTCAACAATGAAACAGACCTCTGCAGTCTGACAGACTTTTGAGTTCAAAAGGGAAATAGTGAAAATACTGAAGGAATTAAGAGAGGATATGAACAGTAATGCAGCCCTCAGAAATGAACTAGAAAATATGAGGACCAAAGAAAAACTAAAAAGTTCATTTGCAGAGATAAAAACTGAACTAAAGGCAATAAATAGCAGAAAGAATAATGCAGAGGAATGAATTACTGACGTGGAAGATAGAATAATGGAAATCACCCAATCAGGACAGCAGACAGAAAACCAAATGAAAAGACATGAAAGCAATATAAGAGACTTATGCCATAATATAAAGCGGGCCAATCTACGCATAATAGGAATTCCAGAAGAAGAAGAAAAAGAACAGGGGATTGAAAATATATTTGAAGAAATTATGGCTGAAAACTTAAATCTAAAGGATACTGATATCAAGATACAGGAAGCACAGAGGCCACAAACAAGTTGAACCCAAACAGGCCCACGCCAAGACATATTATAATAAAAATGACAAAAGTTAAAGAGAGGATTCTAAAGGCATCAAGAGAAAAGCAAAGCATTAATTACAAGGGAACCCCAATAAGGCTATCAGCTGATTTCTCTACAGAAACACTACATGCCAGAAGAGAGTGGCAAGACGTATTTAAAGCACTGAATGGAAAAAAAATCTGCAACCTAGAATACTCTATCCAGCAAGAATATCATTTAAAATAGAATGGGAAATAAAGAATTTCTCCAATAAACAAAAGCTAAAAGAGTATAGCAATACAAAACCCATTCTAAAAGAAATACTGAAAAGGTGTCTCTAAATTAAAAAAAAAGGGGGGGGAAATCTAGGATGGAGGAAACCACAATTGGAAAGCAGTCACTTAAATAAGCCAGCATACTGATCTAAACATGAAGATGTTAAAAGCAAAAGAAAAAAAAAGACATCAAATTCATACAATTTGGGCAAGGGAAGTAAGAAAAATTAGATTCTTTTTCACTTTTTTTTTTAAGGATGTGTTTGAGCCTAGATGATTATCAGGCTAAAGCAAGAAGATATAGGAAGGGGTTAACATACTTAAAAAACAGGGCAACCACAAGTCAAAACTGAACATTACATTCACAAAAACTGAAAAGAAAAGTGTTCAAACATAAAAAATGGAAATCATCCAACCAAAAAAAAAAAAAAAGAAAGGAAGAAAAGAGAAACATAGAATCAACTGGAAAACAAGGTTTAAGATGGCAATAAATACATATCTATCAGCAATCACCTTAAATGTCAATGGACTGAATGCTCCAATCAAAAGACACAAAGTGGCAGATTGGATAAAAAAGAAAAAACCTTCAATCCGCTGGCTACAAGAGACTCACCTTAGGGCAAAGGACACTTATAGATTGAAAGTGAGGGGATGGGAAAAGATGTTTCATGCCAATGGACAAGACAGGAAAGCAGGAGTTGCAATACTCATAACAGACAAAATAGACTTTAAAACAAAGACCATAAAGGAAGACAAAGAAGGATACTATTGGAGTTCCCGTCATTGCTCAGTGGTTAACGAATCTGACTAGGAACCATGAGGTTGTGGGTTTGATCCCTAGCCTTGCTTAGTGGATTAAGAATCTGGCGTTTCCATGAGCTGTGGTGTAGGTTGCAGACATGGCTTGGATCCCGCGTTGCTGTGTCTGTGGTATAGGCCAGTGGCTGCAGTTCCAATTCGACCCCTAGCCTGGGAATCTCCATATGCCACGGGAGCCCAAGAAAAGGCAAAAAGACAAAAAGATAAAAAAAAGGACACTATTTAATGTTTAAAGGATCCATACAAGAAGAGGATATTATAATTGTCAATATATTTGCCCCTAATATAGGAGCATCCAGATACCTATGACAAATATTAACTGACATAAAAGGAGAAAGTGATGGGAATACAATCATAGTAGGAGACTTTAACACCCCACTCACATCAATGGACAGATCCTCTAGACAAATCAATAAAGCAAAAGATATCCTAAAGGACACAATAGAAATGTTAGACTTAAGAGATATTTTCAGGACATTACATCCAAAAAAATCAGAATATACCTTCTTCTCGAGTGTACATGGAACATTCTCAAGAACTGATCACATACTGGGGCACAAAGCAAACCTCAACAAATTTAAGAGTATAGAAATTATTTGAAGTATCTTCTCTGACCACAATGACATGAAACTAGAAATCAACCACAGGAAAAGAAGTGAGAAAAAAAATGACTACATGGAGACTAAACACCATGCTACTAAAAAACCATGGGTCAATGAGGAAATCAAGAAGGAAATTAAAAAAATACTTTGAGACAAATGATACTGAAAACAGAACCAATCAAAAACTATGGGATGCTGCAAAAGAAGTGCCCAGAGGGAGATTCATAGCAACACAGGCCTTCCTCAGAAAAGAAGAAAAATCTCAATCGACAACTTAACCCACCACCTAAATGAATTAGAACAAACAAAACCTAAAGTCAACAGAGGGAATGAAATCATAAAGATCAAAGAGGAAATCAATAAAATAGAGATTCAATAAAAAACAGACAAAATCAATCAAACCAAGAGCTGGTTCTTTGAAAACGTAAACAAAATAAAGAAACCTCTGGCTAAACTCACCAAGAAGAAGAGAGAAAAAACCCAAATAAACAAAATAAGATGAAAAAAAAGTCACAGCAGATACTACAGAAATACAAAATACTATAAGAGAATACTATCAACAATTATATGCCAATAAACCCTACAACCTAGAAGAAATGGACATCTTTCTAAGACCTACAGCCTGCCAAACTGAATCAAGAAGAAATAGATCAACTGAACATACCAATCACTAGAAATGAGATTGAATATGTCATAAAAACACTCCCTACAAATAAAAGCCCATGACAAGATGGCTTCACAGGTGAATTCTACCAAACATACAAAGAGGAACTCATACCCATCCTCCTTAAACTTTTTCAAAAGGTTGAAGAAGAAGGAACACTTCCAAAGACATACTAGGATGCCACCATCACCATAATTCCAAAACCAGACAAAGATACCACCAGGAAAAAAAAAAAAAACTATAGGCCAATATCTTTGATGAAAATAGATGCAAAAATTCTCAACAAAATTTTAGCCAACCGAATCCAACAACATATACAAAAGATCATACACCACAACCAGGTGGAATTCATCCCAGGTTCACAAGGATGGTTCAACATATGCCAATCAATTAACATCATACACCACATTAACAAAAGCAAAGTCAAAAAACACACTATCATCTCAATAGATGCAGAGAAAGCATTTGACAAAGTCCAACATCCATTCATGATCAAGACCCTCGCCAAAGTGGGTATAGAGGGAACATGCCATAACAAATCAAAGCCATTTATGCCAAACCCACAGCAAATATAATACTCAATGGAGAAAAGCTGAAAGCCTTCCTACTAAAATCTGGAATAAGACAAGGATGCCCACTCTCACCACTCTTATTCAACATAGTACTGGAAGTCCTAGCCACAGCAATCAGACAAACAAAAGAAATAAAAGGCACCCAAATAGGAAGAGAAGAGGTAAAACTGTCACCATATTGCAGATGACATGATACTATATATAGAAAACCCTAAGGACTCAACCCCAAAACGACTTGAACCGATCAACAAATTCAGCAAAGTAGTAGGATATAAGATTAACATTCAGAAATCAGTCACAATTCTATATACCAACAATGAAATATTAGAATAGGAATACAGAAATACAATACCTTATAAAATTGCACCTCAAAAAATCAAATACCTGGGAATACACCTGACCAAAGAGGTAAAGGACTTATATGTTGAGAACTATAAAACATTAATCAAGGAAATTAAAGAAGATGTAAAGAAATGGAAAGATATTCCATGCTCCTGGGCCAGAAAAATTAATATTGTAAAAATGGCCATTCACCCAAAGCATTCTACTGATTCAATGCAATCCCTATCAAATTACCCAAGACATTTTTCACAGAACTAGGACAAACAATCCAAAAATTGATACGGAACCATAAAATACCCAGAATTGCCAAAGCAGTTCTGAAGAACAAAAACTAAACAGGAGGCATCTCTCTCCCAGACTTCAGGCAATATTACAAACCCACAGTAATTAAGACAGAGTGGTCCTGGTACCAAAACAGACATACAGACCTATGGAACAGAATAGAGAACCCAGAAACAAAACCGAGACACCTTCAGTCAATTAATCTTTGCCAAAGGAGGCAAGAATATAAAATGGGAAAAAGAAAGTCTTTTCAGCAAGTATTGCTGGGAAACCTGGACAGCTGCATGCACACCAATTAGAACACACCCTCACACCATGCACAAAAATAAACTCAAAATGGCTGAAAGACTTAAATGTAAGACAAGACACCTTCAAACTCCTGGAAGAGAATATAGGCAAAATATTCTCTGACATCAACCTTACAAATGTTTTCTCAGGTCATTCTCTTAAAACAACAGAAATAAAAGCAAAAATAAACCAATAGGACCTAATCAAACTGACATGCTTTTGCACAGCAAATGAAACCAAAAAGAAAACAAAAAGACAACTTACAGAATGGGAGAAAATTGTTTCAAATGATGCAACTGAGAAGGGCTTAATCTCTAGACTATACAAGCAGCTTATACAAATCAACAGCAAAAAAGCCAACAATCAATTTAAAAATGGGCAAAGGAACTGAATAGACATCTCTCCAAGGAAGATATACAGATGTCCCACAAGCACTTGAAACAATGCTCAACATTGATTATTAAAGAAATGCAAATCAAAACTATCATGAGATACCACCTCACACCAGTCAGAATAGCCATTATTAATAAGTCCACAAATAACAAGTGCTGGAGGACGTGTGAAGAAGAGGGAATTCTCCTGCACTGTTGGTCGAAATGTAAGCTGGTACAACCACTATACTATGGAGAGCAGTATGAAGGTGTCTTAGAAAAGTATACATAGAACTACCCTATAACCCACAATCCCACTCTTGGGCATATATATATCTGGACAAACTCTACTTAAAAAAGACACATGCCCCTGCATGCTCATTGCAGCACTCTTCACAATAGCCAAGACATGGAATCAACCCAAATGTCCACTGATAGATGATTGGATTAGGAAAATGTGTTGTATATATAAACAGTGGAATACTACTCGGCCATCAAAAAGAACAAAATAATGCCATTAGCAGCAACATGGATGGAACTAGAGACTCTCATCCTGAGTGAAGTCAGAAAGAAAAAGACAAATACCACATGATATCACATATCTGGAATCTAATATATGACACAAATGAACATTTCCACAGAAAAGAAAATCATAGACTAGGAGAACAGACTTGTGGATGCCAAGGCGGGAAGGGAGGGAGTGGGAGGTACTGGGAACTCGGGGTAAATAGATACAAAATGTTGCCTTGGGATAGATTAGCAATGGGATCCTGCTGTGTAGCAGTGGGAACTCTGTCTAGTCACTTATGAAGGAACACGTAATGTGAGAAAAAAGAATGTATACATGTATGTGTAACTGAGTCACCATGGTGTACAGTAGAACAAATATATATATAAATAAATGATAAAAAAAACCTTTGTTTTTGTGGAATATCAGCAATATGCAGAAGAAAATATCCTTTCCTAATTTTTAAGAACAGATTAATATAGGCTTTCCATTCTACTTTTTTTCGTCAATAAAATTAAAGGAAAAAAAACTGAAATGATCCAGATGTTAAACTAAATTTGTGACATAATAAATGACACTGGATACTGCTGCTCCATAATCAGTCTTTTCCAAACATATTTCCATGTCACCATGACAATTAATATACTATAAAATAAAATCTATGCCCAAGAACACCAAACGTTTCACCTTCTATTAGACCACAGTGCCAGTTTTTGATAATAAAACATGGAATTTTTTCTTACCTGAATTTTCTTAATTTGAAAAGGTATATTGTTAAACCTAACAGGAAGCAAGTTAAAATGCTCAGCTATATGCATCTAACTATAGGTTGTTATCCCTAGTAAATTATTGTTTCAGTTTAAATATATATGTATAATGACATTAAAATAACCATCAAATTATTAAATTATAAAAATACTAATTTCATTTTTCACGGAATTGAAACAAAATTTTTAAAATTTGTAATGAAACACAAAAGACCCTGAATACCCCAAACAAAATTGTAAAAAAGAAAGGAGCTGAAGGAATCACATTCCTGACTTCAGACTCTGCTACAAAGATACAATAATCAAATCAGCATGATACTGACACAGAAACAGACACATAGATCAAAGAAATAGTCTAGAAAGACTCAAACCCACACCCATATGATCAATTTATCTGTTGCAAATGAGGAAAGAATATACAATGGAGAAAAGAGGGTCTCTTAAAGAAGTGGTACTGGGAAAACTGGACATCCACACATAAAAGAGTGATATTAGATATTCATTAATACCATATGCAAAAAAACCCTCAAAATTGATTTTAAAAAATACCTAAATGTAAGACTGGGCACTATGAAACCCCTAGAGGAAAACACAGGTAGTGAACACTTTGACTCATATCACAGCCATGCTTTTTTTTTTTATCTGTCTACTAGAGTAATGGAAATAAAAGCAAAAATAAATGAGATCTCATTAAATTAAAAACTTTTGCACAGCAAAGGAAACTATAAAAAACACAAAAAGACAACCTACAGAATGGGAGACAACATTTGCAAACAATGTTACAGACAAGGGATTAATTTCCAAAAACATACAAACAGCTGATGCAACTGAATATTAAAAAAAAAAAAAAAAAAACTCCCAGTCAAAAATTGAGCAGGGAAGTTCCAATCATGGCTCAGTGGAAGTGAATTTGACTAGCATCCATGAAGACACAGGTTTGATCCCCGGCCTTGCTCACTAGGCTAAGGATCTGACATTGCCATGAGCTGTGGTATAGGTCGCAGACATAGCTTGGATCCTGTATTGCTATGGCTGTGGTGTAGGCCAGCAGGTACAGCTTTAATTTGACTCCTAGCATGGGGACCTCCACATGCCATGGGTGCAGCCAAAAAAAAAATACAAAAAACAAAAATTAGGCAGAAGCCCCTATTTAGCCCCTATTTTCTCCACAGAAGACATACAGATGGCTAACAAGCACATAAAAAGTGTTCAACATCACCAATAGAGAAAAGCAATTCAAAACTACAATGAGCTATCACCTCACACTGTTAACTAGAATGGCTTTCAACTAGAAGTCTGCAAATAATAGATGCTGGAGATGCAACACACTGAATTTAAAGACTCTGGGCACAGGCTTAATAAATGATGAATCCTAGTAAATGTGATAAAGGCAATGTTCAGGAAACTAAGAGAGATAGTTGAGAAAAGAAACAATTATATTATTGGTGACATATAAAATAATAAAGCTTATACCATGGGACAAAAGTAACCCAGAATAAGACACACCATGTTTATGGTAGCTGACTTTGTTTGGATGCTGATGATCTCATTAATTTTTAAGAATTTTCTTTATTTTCTTAATTTCTACAACACAAATTTCTATTACTATATAAAAAAGTACAGGAATCTATTGTATTTACAGTATGTTATAAAGAGACATTCCCAAGGTTCTCAAATCCTTTGAAAAAAGTTAATGTCCATGGTATGCTGAATTTATCCACAAAAAAGGAAAGCTTCAAAATCCCTAGATATTCACCCAGCTGTTTCTAGCTTCTGTTGTATTTACACTGATTTATCTAGCATGGCATATAATTAGTTGTTTGTGTTATTGAATAAAGCCTGACTGTACTTGATTATGACTCAGGACACATCATTTATATTGCCATTATGAAGGCAGTTTCAGGCCAAGGTGCATATCAACTCCTTTTTGCTAAGGAAAATATGTAGAAAGAGATGGTACATAGCCTTTTCAGAAACACTATAAATTATTTGCTGTATGTTCTTAATGAAAACATTATGTGTTTTTAATTAAAAACAAATGTTCTAGAGAGTTCTACTAAAATACCCCTATCCATGTAGCAATATCTGCCTACAGTAGTTTTTCATAGCCTTTAAGACTAACTCGAAGTCCATGTTTGTGGAAATTTCCTCTTAAAAATAGTTAGGTTAATTTATATTTGTAATGCATATGTCATCCATGTACAGTTATATCTACTTGTAATAGTGGACACCATAAATATTTGTTAAAGAGTAAAAGAAAGGAAGAAGGTGGGCATAGAGTTGATATGAATTACTTCTCCTTTAGTACCAAGGTTTTAATATATATTATCCTTTTGCAAAGTATAAATATTAATACTTCACTTTTCTAAACTGTTTGTCGGGCCTTAAATTGTTGCTCTTTTTTTTCAAATCTAATAAAATCACTATGATTCCAAAGTAACTGAAGTTAGTTGTATTTTTAAAACACCAGGGGTACGTGTGAAGGCATGACTGGATTCCAAACATTTAAGAAAAGTTTTCATATATAGTTATCCCAGAAATCTAATTTCAGCAGAATACCTTATGATAGTAATAAATATGAGACCAAATTTGACTTATAATTTTCCCTCCAAAATATCACCAAAAAGTCACACCATGGTTTTGGAGTCATAAAAGTCTTTAATTTATATATCAATGCTGCTTCATTTGGAATAGACATATACCTGGCATGCATGCAAAGCATTCCCCAATTGCTCATACCAACTACTCAGTGACAGGAGTGCTGAGATTAATTGCTTTAAGGCTAAACCTGACTCAGCTATTTTAAAGGTCAGACAAAGACTAGTGAAAAGTATGTGAAGACTCTATGGAGGCACTTAACTACTGCAAACTACTGTAATAAATTAGTTAAAATTTGCTAGTAACATTTTTTTTAACTAGACTGTTAGAGTTTGGGTATATTAGAGTCATCTCGTGTATTTTGCAATGAGACTAGCTCCCATATTTTTATTGGGAAAATTGATTTAGGATTTTTAGCCCTTGCATTATTCCTGCTACTTGAGGGAGACACTACCAGTTTCTTCACTGAAACAAAATCTATTTTATAAATTAAATGGAAAATATCAGATAAATTTGATACCTGTCTGTATTCAGTATAAAGATAGTCTCCAATTCTGCCACTCCTGCCTGCTGTTCTTGGACATAAATCTATGTCCTCTCAAAGAATTCCTAAAATAAACATCTAAGAGCTAAGATTTTCCATGGGTTCTGCTTTTTCATGCATTTGAATCTGTCCCTAAGTGGAATGCTTCCTACAAGAAGCATGTCAATTTGATAGGGACTGCATCAAATTCGTAGATTGTTTTGGGTAGTATACTCTTTTTTTTTTTGTCTTTTTGGGGCTGCACCCATGGCATATGGAAGTTCACAGGCTAGGGGTTGAATTGGAGCTTTAGCTTCCAGCCTATGCCACAGCCACAGCAACACGGGATCCGAGCTACATCTGCAACCTACAATACAACTCACAGCAATGCAGGATCCTTAATCCACATTCTCATTGATACTAGTTGGGTTCATTAACTACTGACTGAGGCCAGGGATTGAACCCACATTCTCATGGATACTATTTGGGTTCATTAACTGCTGAGCCACGTTGGGAATTCCTAGTGTACTAATTTTGACAATATTGATTCTTCCAATGCAAGAGCATGGTATATCTTTCCATTTGTTTGGCTTATCTTTTATTTCTTTCTTCAGCATCTTATAGTTTTCAGAGTACAGGTCTTTTGCTTTTTAGGTAGGTTTATTCCTAGGTATTTTATTCTTCTTGGTGCAATGGTAAACAGGATTGTTTACCTAATATCTCTTTCAGACCTTTCATTGTTAGTATATCAAAATGCAATAGGTTTCTGTGTATTAATTTTGTATCCTGCAACTTACCAAATTCATTGATGAACTCCAGCAGTTTTCTGGGAACCTCTTTAGGATTTTCTATGTATAGCATAATGTAATTTGCAAACAATGATAGCTTTACTTCTTCCTTTCCAATATGGATTGGTTTTATTTCTTTTTTTTTTATCTGATTGTCATGGCTGGGACTTCCAAAACTACATTGAATAAAAGTAGTGAATGTGGACATACTAGTCTTGTTGAGAAACATGTTAGCTGTGCGTCTGTCATATACAGCCTTTGTTATGTTGAAGTAAGTTCCCTCTATGCCCACCAGAGTGGTTTTATCATAAATGGGTGTCAAATTTTGTCAAAAGAGTTTTCTGCATATATTGAGATGATCATATGGTTTTTATTCTTCAATTTGTCAATGTAGTGCATCACACTGATTGATTTGTGGATACTGAAAAACCTTGCTTTCCTGAGATAAATCCCACATGATCTTGCTGTATGATCCTTTGTGTTTCTGGACTCAGTCTGTGAGTATTTTGTTGAGGATGTTTGCATGTATGTTCTTCAGTGATATTGGCCTCTAAAACTTTAAAATTTATATAGAAACACAAAAGATCCCAAATAACCAAAGTCTTCCTGAGAAAGAAAAGTGGAACTGGAGGAATCAGGCTCCCTGACTTCACACAATACTACAAAGCTACAGTCATCATAACAGTATGGTACTGGCACAAAAACAGAAGTATAGATCAGTGGAACAGGATAGAAAGCACAAAAATAAACCCACGCACCCATGGTTTAGAAAAGGAGGCAAAATATACAATGGAGAAAAGACTCTTCGATAGTGGTTCTGGGAAAACTGGACAGCTTCATACAAAAGAATGCAATTAGAACAACCTCTAACACCATATACAAAAATAAACTCAAAATATATTAAAGACCTAAATGTAAGACTGGATACCATAAAACTCCTAGAGAAAAACATAGGTAGAATACTATCTGACATAAACTGCAGCAATATCTGCGCAGATGCATCTCCTGTAGTAATGAAAATAAAAACAAAAATAAACAAATGAGACCTAATTAAACTTAAAAGTTTTTGCACAGCAAAGGAAACCATAAACAAAATGAAAATACAACCCACAGAATAGGAGAGAATATTCACAAATGAAGCGAGTGACAAGGGATTAGACTTCCCTTCCTCCTGTAGCTCAATATCAAAAAGACAAATAACCCCATCAAAAAATGAATAGAAGATCTAAATAGACATTTCTCCAAAGAAATACAAATGACCAATAAAAAAATGAAAAGATGTTCAACATTGCGCATCATTAGAGAAATTCAAATCAAAACTACTATGAGGTTCCATTTACACCAGCCAGAGTGGCCAACATCAAAACCTCCACAAACAATAAATACTGGGAATGTGTAGAGAAAAGGCACCCTCTTACACTGTTGGTGGCAATGTAAATTGGTGCAACCACTATGGAAAACAGTATGGAGACTCCTCAAAAAACTAAAAATAGAATTACCCTATGATTCTGAATCCAACTCTTGGGCATGTATTTGGAGAAAACTATAATTTGAAAAGAGACATGGACCGCAATGTTCATTGCAGCACTATTTACAAAAAAGCCAAGATATGAAAGCAACCTAAACGTCCATTGACAGAGGAATGGATAAAGAAGATGTGGTACATATATAAAATGGAATATTACTCAGCCTTAGAAAAGAATGAAATAATGCCATTTGCAGCAACAATGGATGGCCCTAGAAATTATCATACTAAGTGAAGTTAGACAGTGAAAGAAAAACATCATATGATATCATTTATATATGGAATCTAAAAAAATGATACAAATGAACTTATTTGCAAAAACACAGACACAGACTCACAGACTTTGAAAAACATAGTTACCAAAGGGGACAGGTAGGGGAGTGGGATGGAATGTTTGTTTGGGATTGACATATGCACAGTGAGGTATATGGAATGATTGGCCAATAGGGACCTACTATATAGCACAGAGAACTACCCACTATTCTGTGATAATCTATGTGGGAAAAGAATTTGAAAGAGAATAGATATGTGTATACGTCTAACTTTGCAGAAATTATCATAAATTTGGTATGGTAAATTAACCATACTTCAATGAAAGTTTAAAAAAAAAATGAAAAAAAAAAGAAGCTGTCAAGAGTTTAGTTCATAAGCTGATGTGTAAATTAGTTACTTCAATAAATTAGGGTACATCCAAAGCTAATTGTATCAAATTCGCATCTGTGACATAAAATGTCAGCTGCAAAAATGCAGTGTTGCTTTGCCTCTCTGAATTAGGCAAAACTCTTGAATGGTTCAAAATAAGGGATACTGTTATGAATTTGATCTCCCCTGTGATTAGATACTTAAAAACACAATGAGTAGAGATGGTATATTTGATAAGAAAAGCACAGAAAAGATGGACACAGCTTCCATTTGGTAAGATTTATTTACAAACTTTGAGAAAAGTTAACACTGTAGGGGGAACAAAATTATGGCCTCCTGAGTTCCTGGACTTACTACTCTGGAGTCTGGAAAACGGACCCCCTCTTATGTATCTTTCTGTTAACTTTCATGTAAACTGGCTCTTTAAAGTGTGATGTATAAGAATATGTGTCCTAATTCATGGGCTAAACGACTAAGTACCCATACTCAAGTATACAGTTAAGGAAGTTACTGCGGACTAGTTTATGCGATTGATTATTTAAACATTTAAAACAGCAACAAAATTAGCTTTCTTAGACATGTTACATCACTACTGCAGACAAGGAAGTGGTCCTTAAGACCACAAGTTTCCTCTTTCATTTCGTTTTTCAAAGCAAAGTTTCTATAGCCTCTTGACCAATGAAAATAGAAAAAAAAAATGCTGTCAAGATTGAGTAACGATTTGTAATAATTAATATCATGAACAATAGGCAGTTTTTCTTACTCCTACCCACTAAGCAAAGAATTCAAAGTCACTGAAACTGCTTGAGAGATAATAAGAACCAAAGAACTTGCAGGTGTTAAACACAGAGGCACTGAGCAATGCAATCATTATACTATTCTAATTCCAACAAAAACAATCTCCCAAACAGTTGCGGAAGAACTTTATGGTGACTCACTTCAAAGGGGAATGTTCTTAAGTATAGCCTTTAGCCATAAACCATTGGAAGGAAGATTAGTAGGTAGATTTTGGCTTCGTAGTTATAACCTTTATGGGTGATTCTACCTGAAATTTGGCTTCTGTTTAGCTCTATCTCGGATCCCTTTGAACACCTGTGTGCCTAAGGTTTGCTGCAAGGGTGCCATTGCCATTTTCAGGAGAAGAATTATGCCAGCTGCTTTGAAATTGGTAAGGGATCTATTTGAGACAGAAAGAAGTCTACAAAATGACTGAGAGGGAGAAAGCATACAATCTAGTTTAAGAGTCGTACTTTTAATGTCACATAGATGGGATTCTGTTTCCCAGGGTTGTCTTTTTGAATTCCTCCTTGAAATAGCAGCATTAGTGAATTCTGATGAAACAACACCTGTTTCAACTCCAGGGCAGGCTTTTGGCCAGTAATACTTTTGGATACTGATTCATTCAAGTCTTCTAAATAATGAATGAGTCAAATTTACCCTAGTTGCTTTCCATTCCTATGGGCAATGCTAACTCATCTCTCATTAGAATCAGTTTATAATTCCAGAATATAGCTTCTAACAAATGAGATCCAAGTTTAAAAATACAATTTCCTTTTTAAAAAACTTTTAAATTAATAATTTTAAACTTTTTGTGTAATGAAAAATAAAAAGGTATCAGTGGCAAAAATAAAAATATAATTTAGGATTCTTCAGAAATTAATGCAGCAATGTGTTCATATTATATGACTGTGTTTATATAATTTTTATATTGTATACTGTTTGCTCTTTTAATATAATCACTTAGTTGAAAATGACACATAAATGGTGATGATGTATATTCACTGATTTCCTGTGAATTGTTTAGTCCATCGACAACATCCTGGCCCATGGGGTACTGACAATAAACATGTTCCATGAACTAAGTTTAACTACATCATTGAAAAATTAAATTAGGAAATTTGCATACATTAATAAATAAATATTAATTTATACATGTCATCTACAACCCTTTATAACTATGAATTTTTTTTCATGTAAACTGATGCTTTTTAAATTCTTGACATAATATTTTATTCAATATACTGAAGGGACAAATAATTTAAAACCTTTTAAGTCTCTCACATTATATCTACAAAATATTCAAAAGATAGATTTCACAAAATGCAGCTAAATTAAGTTACATTTCTGAGTGTACATTCTAGGCCAATGTAAGAAAAGAGTGACAGTAATAATTTTAAGAGATTCAACTGAAATATTAATTTTCTCAACCTTCTCAATCAGAGACATTCATTGGCTCTCATATAATTCCATTCTCTGCAATCTGCCTCCTCTATTTCTACTTAAATTCTTGAAAATTATCTTCAGTGAAGCCCTTTTAAAAGATCCAACATAAATGACATGAAGCAGAGAATTCTAAGAACTGCACTGAACTATATTTGACCCACACTGACGAATATTAGGCAGCAGGTAGAAGAGCCATTCTATTTAATATGCTCAAAGAAATTACTAACATTTTTCCACATTTCTCACTAGATCATTCTTAGAATGGCTTGTGTTGAAAATAAAAAACAGGCAGCATCTACAGTCACTATAATAATAACCAATACTCTATTTCAAATACATTTCAAAATGGTATTTTGGTTTGTTATACTAGTGGCATTTTCACATGGGATTAAGACTGAAAGAGAAAAACTCGTTGAATGGAATCTAAACAGGAAAGCTTAAACTGCTAACTTGTGTATATATATGTTTCCTTTCCTTTAAAAAGAAATATTCATTTTTGGAAGTAATAGTAAGAATATAATGATGGAAATATTCAAATATTATGCTAAAATAATTTTCATGATCTTTAATTTATTGCAATGAAATATTAAAGTGGGTTAAGGATCTGGCATTGCCATGAGCTGTGGTGCAGGTCACAGATATGGCTCAGATCTGGTATCACTCTGGCTGTGGTATAGGCCAGCAGCTGTAGTTCTGATTGAACCCCTAGCTGGGAACTTCCATATGCCATAGGGGTGGCCCTAAAAATCAAATAAATAAATAAAACATAAACAAATATAACCATAATTTCAGGTAAATTGTTTAAGATGTTTAATTGCCACTCATATCTAATTTCTTGCCTCGTAGTGGCTATATTTTTTAATTAGTAAATATCAACAATTTAACACTATGAAAGTATGAAATACTAAAAATATATTTAAATAATGTAAACTAGGATATTACATTTTTAAATTACATAGAATTGTAGTTTTCTTCAGTTAAAAATTAAGGCGTATCTTCTCTTTCATATCATATTTTTAATGTTATTATAATTTCTTTTTTACATGTAATGTCTGTGATTTATAAAATTTAAAATAAAGAACAAGCAGCAAGAAAAATAAAATTCACTCTCAAGCCCACTGATAAAAATAATCATTGTCTAAAAGTTGGAGTATGCTTTAATTTTTTTTCCCATTGATCTTGTAACTCAGTCTTATCAATGTCTACCTCACTCTCTATTCCAGACATAAGCCAGTTTTTAAAAGTTTAATATTGTTTTAGTTATATATTAGACAAATTAAAACACTATTTGAGATGACATTAAAATATTGAAGTGTATTTCATATCACCACATATACTTCTAATTGTAGAGGCAATGTTTACGAAATTCATGTCTTGCATATTTCATCTAATAATATACAGTAGCTTGGCATTGATTTTATTCAGAATTCTCTTAGCTCATCTTTACCAGAATTAAAGAAACAATGCTGTCTTCATTTTAATGTAGAGTATCATTGAGATATAAAGCTCTTCTGTGAGTTTAATTCCATCATAATCTCAGTAGTGTCTAATGATTAGTGAAGTATGTACATCTTTTCTCTTACACCACAAAACAAATATATGATATTTAATATTATGTAAATGTTGAATATGACATAATATAAAATTTTCTTCTGGTGCCTTACATAATGAAAAAAGATACATTTAATAAATACCACTGTAATATGTTTTGATTTGTAAGAATTTATATTATAGCACCTGACAATAGTAATGCTGCTTAACTTTATCAAAAATATCTATCTTTATTTTTTATTCCTTTTTTTTTGTCTTTTTGCCTTTTCTTGAGCCGCTCCCGCGGCATATGGAGGTTCCCAGGCTAGGGGTCCAACCAGAGCTGCAGCCACCGGCCTACAACCAGAGCCACAGCAAAGCGGGATCCAAGCCGTGTCGGTGATCCACACCACAGCTCACAGCAATGCCAAATCCTTAACCCACTGAGCAAATCCAGGGAACAAACCCGCAACCTCATGGTTCCCAGTCGGATTCTTAACCACTGCGCCACGACGGGAACTCCTATTTTTTATTCATTTTAAGTGAATACATTTTTCAGTGTTTTGGAGGCCTACAGCCATTTGGGGTTTATTCTCAGAGGGTTCAAAATATAACATTAGACTTCTGTTTTACTTTGATATTTTATTTTATGGCAGCTATAACAAATAACCTAAGGTGGTTCTCTTTTGTGATAAGGGAATATTAATTCCCAGGAACAGATGTGAATTTCTCAGTTTTCTTCTCAGGTACAATTTAGAATATACAGTTGCTATTTTTTTTTTCTTTTTTTGCATGAGTTCACTTTTGTTCTTCCAACTCAACCCTGGCTACATAGCTAGAGAAGGGATACACCTTTGATAAATCATTCTAACAGAACTGTTTAAAGGGAACTTTCAAATATTTTTTGTTTGTTTAACTCCCAAGCATAATTTTGACATTATAACATATTAGAGACACTTAGATAAATATTTTTAAGTTTGGTCAAGTACAATGTTCTAAGGCAACTGCAAAGTTTACAGTAATCAATCCACATAAAACTTCTCTCATTTTTGACACCAATTGCAAGTTTATGAGAGTGTTTACAAAGCTATCTTTGGGTTTGATAATTTGCTAGAAGGAATCACAGACCTCAAAGCTATTACACTTATAGTTACATCTTATTACAAAGAAAGGATACAGATTAAAATCAGACAAAGGAAGAAGTGCAAAGGGCAGAGTCTTGGAAAGGTACCAAACACCTTCTGACATCCTCAATTCATGGAGTTATGACATGTTATTTTACCAGCATCAGTATGTGACAATACGCAAGGAATACTGGTAACCAGGGAAGCTCTCCAGTCTTCCGGGTCCATAATTTTTACTGGGGCTCAATCACACACTACCTTTGTGACTTTGTGACTGATACCATTATGACCAAATGTCCTTATCCTAAAAATAAATTGTTAGACTGTCTGTTGGCTAAAGTCCCCAGGCAAACAAAGGCACTATCAGGAAGGATGTTCACTGGCCTAGAGATCACCTTGAGGGCAGAAGCCAGAGATAAAACTAATTTTGCATATATATATTTCTAAATGTTTTCACTTAGTTCTTTTTCAACACTCATACCTAATGTATAAGATTGGAAAAGGGGAAATCAACCATGATGACAGTGTTCTCCTTTCTCTTGGGAGGTTACTGTTTTTGTAGTTTTGTTCTTTTTCAGCATTGTCAGCCTCTTTCAGAGTAGCAGCGTATCAGTGTTTTACACCACTTCTCATGACTGCCATGCTTTTTTAAAAAAAAATATATAATTTATACTTAAGAGTAGTTTTAGGATCAAAGAAAAAATGAACAGAAGGTACAGATTTCTCATATACTGTTCACCCTACACATACACAGTCTTTTCCACCAACAACATTCTGCCCCAGAATGGCATGTGTTTTGCAATCAGTGAACTTAACAATGACTGACAAACTATCACCCAAAGCCTACAGTTTACAGTAGGGTTTACTCTTGGCATTGTCAATTCCATAGGTTTGAACAAATGTATGATAAAATGTGTCCACCATTTTAGTATCCTACAGAGCTACTTCACTGCCTTAAAAATCCTCTGTTCCACACTTATTCACTTCTCCCCACCCAACTCCTGACAACCAGTGAATTTTTACTGCCTTTTCTAAAAATGTCATATAGTTGGAATCATTGTGTATGCCTTTTTCAGACGTACCTTTTTCAGTCTTTAATTTAGTAATACGCATTCAAATTTCCTTCATGTCATTTCATGGCTTGATAGCTCATTTCTTTCCAGGACTTAATAATATTCCAATCATGTTTCTTTAGATAATTATTATTATAACTTTAGCAGGGCTTTATAGCCTCTATGTTTTCATATTATACATCACAAATTAATTTTAACCCAAAAGAAAATAATAACTGGTAGGGAATTGTTGTCCTACCTCAGCTTTAAAAATGCAATGGACTTAAAATTTGAAAGTTATCATTTATTTAAGCTTTAGTCAAATAGCTAAACCAACTTGGCTCATACTTGGCTCAAATATTTCTGTCTTAGAATGTCACTGCTCTCTGAATAATGTGAACTTCAGATTTCTTAAAACTATAGTTCTAATGAGCATAAAGGTTATATTTGTCCCTTCACTACATAAAGACCTATTAAGATCAGATAAACTTGATTTATAAGAAGATAAATGTGGCTGCTTACTTTGGAGTGTATTACTTAGCTACTACCAACTGGACAATTACTTTATTATTATCATTATATTATTATTACTATTTCTGTAAGTTTTATAATCATCACTATTTTATTTCCTACAAATTCCATCAAATATACAAGATAATACAAATTATTTTAGACTTTAAAAATAGGAATCATAAAATATAATCTCCCCAAATAATATTTTGATTTTTAATAACATAGAGTCCTTTTTCAGTTTTAAATCCCAAATTATATATTTTGATAAATACTTTCTGCTAATTATTTATGAAGAATAAACAATATATTTCTGGGTAAAATTTCACTGAGAACTCATGATTTCATATACTCCTTTAAAAGAAATGTTAGGAATTCTCAAAAACAGTATTATTTTTTCTGGATTATATATTTAATTCCATTTGCAGGTATTATAAAATAAATACATTATATTAATATTTGATTTGTATTTTTGATCAGGCTAGGCCAATAAAACATAAAATGAATATTTCTATAGTCCTACAACCACCAGATAAAATGAATTATTAAGAAAAAATTAAGAAATTGTCAAATCATCTCTTGTAAAAAAAACGAGTTCTAGTTTTAAATTTTAAAAATTAAATTAGTTCCTACTCTCTAAATTCTCTGTTGAACACAGGCACAAAGGGTTGAAAAACACAAAATATGTTATGTGTTCATGGAAAAATATAACATTGTTCTGTGTTTTCTTCAAGGCTAGGGAGAAAGTTGTTGAACATATTTTTATCTATAATGTAATTTACAGTGACAATATAGGTTGCTTTATGTTACACCAAGGTTGTTTTTCACAACTCAAGATATTCTTTTTTTTTTTTTTTTTTGTCTTTCGAGTGCACATCCAACAGCATATAAAGGTTCCCAGGCTAAGGGTCAAATTGGAGCTGTAGCTGCTGGCCTATGCCACAGCCATAGCAACATCAGATCTGAGCCACATCTGCAACCTATACCACAGCTCACTGGATCCTTATCCACTAAGTGAGGCCAGGGATAGAACCTGTGTCCTCATGGATAGTAGTCAGATTTGTTTCTGCTGAGCCTCGATGGACCTTTTTTTCTTTTTTTTAAGATATTCTGGGTTAATTCAACCTGTATTGATTTTACATATTCTGAACAACTCTCTCTCAATCTCTCTTCTCCTCTTCCTCCCTCCCTCTCTCCCTCTGTCCCAGTCTCTGTCTTTATCTCCCTTATTCTGTAGTACATCTGTGTATTCAGATCCACATATGTTACCAAGAACTACCACTGATTTTCTCTTTCCTTCTTAATATAATACTGTGTTCATATAGCCTAATACAAATTTTGGTTAACCAAAGTATATAAAAAATTCATTAAGACATTACATGAGAGAAGCTATGTAATATACATATTCTTCATTTTGTGGTTTGTCCATCCCAACGGTATGGGATTTGATTATATCACCAGTCTACCCCTCTTACCTGTCTCATCGTGATTCCATCTTCACATTTTTAGTTGTAAAAGATCTTATATGATAGGTTTTAGTCATTTTCATAGATGGTTGTTCTTCAGATCATTGTCTCTTCAATAAGCAGTGCTGGGAAAACTGGAAAGCCAAGAGTAAAATAATGAAATTAGAATATTCTCTAAAACTACAGACAAAAATAAACTCAAAATGGGTCAAAGACTTAAATGTAAGATGGGATGCTATATAACTCCTAAAGGAAAACCTGGAATATTCTTTTGTCATAATTTGCAACAATATTTTTTTTGGATGGGTGTCCAAATGTAAAGGACATAAAAGCAAAAATTTAAAAACTGTGACCTAATTAAACCTAAAAGTTTTTACACAGCAAAGGAAGCCATTGACATAATGAAAAGGCAAGCTACTGAATGGAAAAAAATAGTTGCAAATGACATGACCAGCAAAGGATTCATATTCAGCATATATGAACAGCTCATACAACTCAACATAAAAAAACCAAACAACCCCCCCCCAAAAAAATGAGAACTCAATAGACATTCTTCCAAAGAGGAAATAGAGATGCCCAATAGTTACATGAAAAGATGCATAGGAGTTCCCGTCGTGGCGCAGTGGTTAACGAATCCGACTGGGAACCATGAGGTTGCGGGTTCGATCCCTGCCCTTGCTCAGTGGGTTAACGATCCGGCGTTGCCGTGAGCTGTGGTGTAGGTTGCAGACGCGGCTCGGATCCCGCATTGCTGTGGCTCTGGCATAGGCTGGCAGCTACAGCTCCGATTAGACCCCTAGCCTGGGAAACTCCATATGCCACGGGAGCGGCCCAAGAAATAGCAAAAAAAAAAAAAAAAAAAAAAGGCGTACAACATCGCTAATCATCAGGCAAAAGCAAATCAAAACCATAATGAAATATCACCTCATAATTGTCAGAATGTCAGTCATCAAAAAGAATACAAATAATAAATGTTGGGAAGGATACGGAGAAGAGGGAACCCTCTTAAACTCTTCATGGAAATGTAAGTTCATGCAGCCACTGTGGAAAATAGTATGGAGGTTTCTCAATAAAATAAAAATAGAACTACTACTTCAATATTTTGTAAAGAAAAAAGAAAGGAAGAAAAAAAGGAAGGAAGGAAGAAAAGAAAGAAAGAAGGACCCTGTAACTTCTCCCTCTGTTGAAGATCTTTAGTGAAAACTTTCAATGATCTCACTTTGGTCCTTTCCAAACAACTAGTTGGATTTGAGGAAGCCCCAAGATTTGTACAGGTAAAAACTTGGGTCGAACCAATAGTGCTATTGATCCATAAAGCTGACAGTAACTTTATTAGTAAAACAATAACCATGAAACTGTTCCTTGCCTTCCATTAAGTATGGTCACAGTGAAGAACTGTGTTTAAGCGTAAGTTTATTAAAAAAAAACTGAATCCTATCCAATTCCTAAAAGAAAACTTATGAAAGTCAAAATATAAAATGCAAGGCTTTATATAAAAATGAGGCTGACATTGTTATCTCTTGTCCAGCCTCCTGACAGTTCCTACTGAACTCAAAGAAAAAGTTGCCTTTGTATAACTTCTATTGTTTCAATAATACAGCACTAATAGTTACATCAACAACCTTACTATTGAAATAAAGTTCAATGCTTATTTATGATCTTTAGTTAAATACATAATATTTTAAAATTCATGTAATTCAATTCTGTGGATTTTTTAAAATATTAAGGACAGAAAATATCATTTTTCTTTTAGAGAACAGTTTCTCTCAATAGGGCACAGAAAATAAAAACCTATGTTGTTGCTGGCTAGAGTGTCATACAGATACATTTTTAAATCATACATGACAAATTATTAAGTCTTTTTTAGGCAAAAGAACTATTCATCTAAATTTCAAAGAAAAGAATATACAGTACTAATTCTAAAGGTTTTTTTTTTGCTTTTATTTTAAAGTATAGCTTCTATTTTAACATCTTCCTATTGTTAGAGTCTTACATTGGAATATACTTAGAATGATTAAGTACACAGATTCAGGTACAGCAAGACAGCTCTGTTCCCTCTATCCACTCTTATTATTTTAGAATGAATAGTTTATATATCCAAGTAAATTATTCTTAGTATTCATCTTTGTCACTTTCTCCTTTTCTTTCTGTCAGTCTTTATCTATTTCCATCACTCTCTATGCAATGTGAGTCTCAGATTGGGTATTCACTATAATTTTGATTACCAGTGCCTGATCTGAAAATCAAATACCAGACAGAGGATTGAAGGGGAAAGATATTCTAAACATCCTCTCAGAAAATCTCTCCTATGCTTAATATTCTATTCTAAGTTGTTTTAAGATTTCAATATAAAATCAATCTCAGGATTGTACATTTACCATGGTATGTAACTGACGGCCATGATACATTCGCAACACTACAATATTCAAAGAAGATATAAAATTTCCATACGATGTCTTTGAAAAGAACTCAAAAACAATCTATCCCCAATATCTGGGAGGTATTTTTAATAACTATAATATTTTAAAGTACTGGATTTAAAAATAACCAACTGAAAAATTTTATATTATGCCAATGAAAACTAAGAAAAGTTACCCAACAGGAATTAGATGAAACGATCACCCCTTTTTACTGTCTTGAACTCCATCCTTAGATTCCATTCACTACTTTAACTGGAAAGACTATAAACTCCTGTCTATGAACTCTGAAGACCTTTTGTCCACAGGACTAAAAATGCATAATAATCAAATTCCTAAGTCAAAATAAACCCATTCATTCAACATTCATTCATTCATTCATTCTTAGGGTAAACCAACTAGACCCAATGAGGAGACACCAAAGGATTACATTATAACATGAGATATATTGTGCTTTTTAAAAATTAAGTGTTTAAGCAACCTGAATGATTTAAAATAGGCACACTTTCTATGTTCTATATATGATGTGCTTTTTAATGAGACTGGCAGGGGAGCTAAGATTAAATGTGTCTCACAGTCACAAATCTGCATAAATTATATATTTGCCAGATGTTGGGAAAACAATGATATACCTATCAGAGTGCTTTTATGTGAACATCTGAAAAGATTATTGCACCAGCACAAAAGTGGGTAACAAATGTGTCTATGGCAACATAGACATCCTATATGATGATACACACTCTCTCAAGAATGAAAGCTTCTTGTTCTGTGTCAAGAAGAAGTAAAAACAAACCACTCATGCATTGGGAAAGCAGAAAAAAATAAGAGACTGAAAAGATTTCCCTGAAGAATGAGGGGAAAAAAATAGGCCTGAAGAAATAGGTTTATTTACTACATAAACCTATTTTTGCAGGAAATGATTTACAATTGTGTGGCATTATTCTTTGGAAAAAAAAAAAGAATAGGAGAAGATATAAATAGGAAAGTTGAGATAAAAAGCACAAGTCAAAAACCAACAAGAAAATGATATTTAAGGAATTTAGTTCTACTATTTTAACCTGATTCATTCGAAGTGATCAAATACTATTTATGTAATGGAATAAGAATTGGTCACCATGCTGTACAGTAGATCACAGTAGATCACCATACTGTACAGTAGAAAAAAAAATAAAAGGTAAAAAAAAATTATAGATGTAAAAAATAACAACAACTACAATTGGGATAAAAGTGATTGCAAAGACCATTCCCTACAAAAAAGTTAATATCAGAATTAAAAGCTATGTTGAAGGTAACAAGAACAGAATTTTGACTATAGAAATTAGAATAATAATGGAAATGGAAAATTTAAAACTAGCTGCAAAAATGCAAGTAGAAATGATGCAATATAAAGTAATGAGAGAATGGATAATAGGTATAAACACAGGAGTTAGTGACTTAACATTAAAAAAAGGGATTTTGAGTAAAAACATAAAAATAGACATCAAATATTTCCAGAGACTAAGAAATATCTGAATATGCACAAACAGAAATCATCAAAACAGGAGAAAATCAATAGTTATATGCACCCTTAAACAGATTATATCATATTTTAAAATAGAAAACCAAGAAGTTATTGTGTCTGGTTTCTTTTACCTTATTTTTTTCTACTTGGTTATCATGGCTGTATAGGAGTGCTATTAATATTGCACTATACATTTTTATTCTATAATCTTATTAAATTGTTTTCTATTTCTGATAGTTTATAAATTATATTGAATTTTCTTTATTAGTAACCACAAATTTTGTTATGTCTTTTCAAATTCATATAGAATTTAATATCCAGCTTATGATGTTTCATTGACTAGGTCATTCAGTAAGAATAACAATGCACATATTTGCACTGTTTCTGATGTTAGCTGGGATGCTTGTGAATTTCAATTATTAAGTATGCTACCTATAAATTCTTCTAAAAGAATGTATATGTAGTAAAGAATAAATACAACCCAAGTTATGCAAGACCTTTAAACAAAAAACTGTTGATATTATTAAAGAAGTAAAAGAATGCCTATGAAGAGAATCAAAACTGTAAGGACATCTTTTCTCTTTTGATAATCTATAAATCCAGTGCCAATCTCATTAACACATAAATGAGATATTATTATAAAACTTGAAAAAGTGATTCCAAAATTCATAAAGAACACAAAGATAATTGTAAGAAGACATGTATAGAACATATCTAATCAATAAGATTATTTATTAAGAATATAATTTTGATAAAGTTATAAATTAAATCAGCAAGAGAATAGGTTAGATATAGACACATATGTACAATTAGTTATTTGCTATTTTGCACATATGATATTTGTGATGTAAGAGATATTACACATCATTAAATTGTGTGGATAATGAATACCCATCTCACACAAATGCATATATATATATTTATAAAAATGCATAATATATATCACATATAAATACTTATATATATTTATAAAAATGCATAATATACATCACATATAAATACTTATATGCAGAACTGTATCTTTACCTCACATTATACAGTAAAATATTCTAAGTAGGTTAGCATATAAACAAGAAAAATAAAATTTTAAATTAGTAGGTAAAAATATATAAGAATATCTCAGTGATTTCACCACAGGGAAAGATTCAGAAAATAGCAGAAAACTTAAAGACAACTATTATTTTATTCATTTCATTCATTCATTCGACAAATGTTAGTTCCAGAAATCCTTGTAAATGTTAAGAATGCAGCAGTTAATGTGAAATTTCCTGCATTTGTAAAGCTTAAATTTTTGTAAAAAATAATTTTAACTGCATCCAAAGGATACAAAACAGAATAACACAAAACATCTGAAACATAGCACACAACTGCTATGCTCGATTTAATTTTTTAAATTAAAAAAAAGCCAAAACAAACAAATATAAGAGACTGCTGAATATTCACCATTTGCTCCCCCTTCCTCACATCTTTTTTATCTTTCTTTGCCATTTCCCATATCCCAGAACAAGGAATTTTGTAGATTGCATCAGAGCGCTCCCTTGTTCTCTAGTTTCACATTTGGATTTGGTCAATAGCATCCATTTGTAAGAGACTGAAATGTGATAAGGAGAAGATGTCAAGGAATTTATTTTCTTAACTACACTGCCTGCATGGATACTTTGGGTTAACTGCATTCCTCTATAAAAGGCAAATCATCTGTAAGACAGATATCTCCTACAACTCTTTCCATGTTCTAGAAATCATTTACTCCATCAGACCTGCCAGAATTAACAGCTCCCTGATGTTATTAACCCCAGGGTGCTTCAACACTCCATGCTGATTTGCTTCAACACCACCCTTGTCTGTGTAAAATGATCTTTAATCTCTCAGTTATCTCATGTGAGAATGCTATATATGCCATCTGTTTTTTGGCTGAAATAACTGACAATAAAAATGAACAGGAATTTCACAGAAAAATAAATCTGAATTATCAGTATAGTTCTAAAAAGGCAAATTAAGCACAGTTGGAATAAGAGAAATGTAACACAAAGCAATCACTACTTGCCATTTCCAACCCAGTAGAAAAGCAACAATTTTAAAAGACTGATATGTTGATTTGTGCCATATATTAGATTCTACATATAAGTGATACCATATGGTATTTGTCTTCCTCTTTCTGGCTGACTTCACTTAGTATGACAGTCTCTACTTCCATCCATGTTGCTGCATTATTTTGTTCTTTTTAATGGCTGAGTAGTATTCCATTGTGTACATGTATCACATTTTCTTAATCCACTCACCTGTAGAAGGACAGTTAGGTTCTTTCCATTTCTCAGCTATTGTGAATAGTTCTGCAATGAACATATGGGTGCATTTCTTTTTCACGGAAAGTTTTGTCCAGACATATGTGCAAGTGTGGGATTGATGGGTCATATGGTAGTTCTGTATTTAGTTTTCTGAGGTGCCTCCATACTATTTTCCATAGCGATTGTACCAATTTACATTTCCACCAAAAGTGTAGGAGGGTTCCCCTTCCTCCACACTCCCTCCAGCATTTATTTGTAAACTTATTAACAATGGCCATTCTCACCATTGTAGTTTTGATTTGCATTTCTCTTGAGTATTTTTTTCATGTGCCTGTTGGCTATCTGCAAATCTTTTTTGGAGAAATGTCTATCAGGTTTTCTGCCAATTTTTCAATTGGGTTGGTTTTTCTGTTGAGTTGTATGAGTTGTTTGTATATTTTGGAGATTAGGTCCTTGTTGGTTCCATCATTTGGAATTATTTTCTCCCATTCCATAGGTTGTCTTTTTTTTTTTTTAATGGTTTCCTTTGCTGTGCAAAAACTTGTGATTAGGTTCCATTGGTTTACCTTTGTTTTTATTTCTATTGCCTTGCGAGACTGACCTAGGAAAATTTGGTATGGTTGATGATTGAGAATGTTTTACCATGTTCTCTTCTAAGAGTTTTATGGTATCTTATGTTTAAGTTTTTAAGCCATTTTGAGTTTATTTCTGTGCATGGTGTGAGGGTGTGTTCTAGTTACACTGATTTACATGCAGCTTTCCACTTTTCCCAGCATCACTACTGAAGAGACTGTCTTTTTCCAATTTTATATTCTTACCTCCTTTGAAACAAACTCATGGACATGGAGAAAAGACTTGTGATTGCCAAGGAGAAGGGGGAGGAAGTGGGATAGACTGGGAGGTTGAGGTTAGTAGATTAAAACCTATTGCTTTTGGAGTGTATAAGCAATAAAATCCTGCTATATAGCACAGGGAACTATATCTAATCACTTGTAATGGAACATGATGGAAGATAATGTGAGAAAAAGAATGGATATATTTGTATAACTGGGTCACTTTGCTGTACAACAGAAATTGACAGAACATTGTAAATCAACTATAATAAAAATAAATCATTTCAAAAAAATAAAAAGACTAATAATATCATATTTTGTATTGACAAAGATAAAGGAATGTTTGCTGGATATAAAATATATAATCACTTTTAGAAAGCAACTCAGACATACAAACCAAAGTTCCGTGTGTGTGTATACACTCTATATGAAAATGTATATAATTATGTATATACAGTTTATATATTATACACTTTATATACTATGTATATAAATATGTATATACTTAATTAGGTATAGAATATTTGTTTCAACTTTGTTACAGAAAACAATTTTAAAAACTAATTGTTCATCAGTTAGGAAAGAAAATATGAATTTTATAATATTTAACAAATAGAATAAGCATTTTAATCACTTCAGGTTTCAAAGAAAAAAATACACCCTATTTAGAAAAGACAATATAACTGGAAATTTTTAGAAGCACATAATTGATAGCTGTAATAAAGGCATTGCCACTGACAGCAGAACACAGAGATGGGAAGAATCTATCTGTCTTTGGTTACGTAGTTCAACCATGGGTCTCCCAAGCTTAAATCCTGTTGTCTCTGGACTTTGGAGCTGTATGATTCAAAACAGCATTTTTATTGATTTAATCAACTTGATTTAAATGTTCCTTATTAAATTTATCTAAAAATATTTTAACATATAAACTAAGTCCAATATTGATAATTATTAAATTCTAAAAGTAAAAATGACATTATTCATAAATCAAACTATAATTTTTAAACACAATCATTTTTGTAGCCAGTTTTTAGACTGGAAAACTTTATACATTAGAGTCACACCTCCCATTTGTTCTACTCCTTCAGTATTATCTTGGTTCATTTTGGCTAGTTTTGGCCCATTTTTTCCCTTGCAAATATGGAATTAACCTGCCAATCTTCAGAAAACTCCATGTAAGAATGGCTAATAGGTTTGCATTAAATTTACACATATGTAATACTGGAAGAGCTGACATCTTTACAGTAGTGAGTCTTCAAATATGATAACTTGGTTTATCCATCACTTATTTAGATTTTCTATAATTTCTTCTCAAAATAAGTTCATATTTTTCTCTAACAGGTCCTTGATATACCTTTTGTTAAATGTATTGTTACCTGCTTAATATATTTGACACACTTTATATTGCATCATTTAAAAAATATATTTTCTAATTTGCTGTTTATGTATGAAAATATTACTTCACTTTATGTACTTAAAGTGCATCTAACAACTTTCGTACCTTCACTTATTAATTCTAATATTTCACCTGTGACTTTAAAATATTATATACACATAAACATTTCATTTGTAAATAATGGAATTTGCCATCCTTTGTAATATAAACAAATACATTTTCTTACCTTATTTCATTGCCTATGATCTCCAGAATAATATTAAGCAGAAGTGCAATAGTTAGCTCTCAACATTTACTCATAGTGTCATGTTGGCTAAGGTTAACTGAAGATACAAAGAGGCTGTCTTTTCTTAGTTTTTTTTTTTTAACTCACAAATACATATTACATTTTATTATTTTCTGCATCAGTTGAAAAACTGTGATTTTTTTCATATGTTTGCATATTGTTTAAATATTGTTTACTAATTTTCAAATTTATGTATTACTATTTTTGTTTTTATCTCAATAATTTTATTTCCTTTATTTTCCTTTACTTTCCTTTATTCTGGCTTCTATGCATTTCTTTTGCTAAGCTTTGGAGACAGGTATTTAGATGACTGATTTTCACTTTTCTCTAATGTATATTATTAAGACATCTGGAGTTCCCGTCGTGGCGCAGTGGTTAACGAATCCGACTAGGAACCATGAGGTTGCAGGTTCGGTCCCTGCCCTTGTTCAGTGGGGTAACGATCTGGCATTGCCCTGAGCTGTGGTGTAGGTTGCAGATGCGGCTCTGATCCCGCGTTGCTGTGGCTCTGGCGTAGGCCAATGGCTCCAGCTCCGATTCGACCCCTAGCCTGGGAACCTCCATATGCTGCGGGAGCAGCCCAAAGAAATAGCAAAAAGACAAAAAAAAAAAAAAGACATCTAATTCCCTGTAAGCAGAATTAGCTCAATTTAAAATTTATAATCTGTGGCATTTTAGTATCATTCAGTTAAAATATTTTGTTATTAATTTATTATTTCACTTTTGCTTCATTGGTTAGTAATAAAGGCATTACATAATTTCAAAATATAGATTATTTTTCTAGCTTTCTTTGTCTTTGAATTCTAGTCTCTATACCATAAGTGATTTTTAAGTCATTTGAAACATTTGAGAATAGCTTCATGGCCCAACAACTGATTTAATTTGGGAAATATTCTCTGTGGCTTTAAAAATAATAAGCAAAAATTTCATTCATTTTTTGCTTATGTTTGTCATAAATTCCATATAATTACTAAATTTTATTGCATAAATCTTTTATCATTTACTGAGAAAGGTTAGTATTTCACAATCATCAATAACTTTGATGTTGTTTCACCTTGAAGTGTGATTTTACTTTTCATAATTTGCAATCATTTTTTAAATTGCTATGCCATACCAAAGTATTTCCAATGTATTCTTCATCATTAGTGCTTAACAATATGGAATGCAAGTTTTATTTTTAGTAGTGTTTTTCTTCCAGTTTTTTTCATTTCAAAATTTCTATATCCACATTTTTTTGGTTTTATTTTTTAATTTTATTTATTTTTTTTTCCACTGTATAGCATGGGGACCAAGTTACACATACATGTATACATAATTTTTCCTCCTATTGTTGTGATGTAAGTATCTAGACATAGTTCTCAATGCTACACAGCAGGATCTCACTGTAAATCTATTCCAAGAGCAATAGATTTGCATCTGTTAAACCCAAACCCCCAATCCCTCCCACTCCCTCCCCCTCCCATCAGGCAGCCACAAATCTATCCTGCAAGTCCATGATTTTCTTTTCTGCGGAAAGGTTCATTTGTGCCATATATTAGATTCCAGTTATAAGTGATATCATATGGTATTTTTCTTTCTCTTTCTGACTTATTTCACTCAGTATGAGAGTCTCTAGTTCCATTCATGTTGCTGCAAATGGCATTATGCCATTCCTTTTTATCGCTGAGTAGTATTCCATTATGTATATATACCACATCTTCCTAATCCAATCATCTGTCCATGGACATTTGGGTTGTTTCCAGTTCTTGGCTATCGTGAATAGAACTGCAATGAACATGCGGGTGCATGTGTATTTTTTAAGGAACGTTTTGTCTGGATATATGCCCAAGAGTGGGATTGCTGGGTTATATGGGAGTTCTATGTATAGATTTCTAAAGTATCTCCATACTGTTCTCCATAGTGGCTGTACCACCTTACATTCCCACCAACAGTGCAGGAAGGTTCCCTTTTCTCCACACCTCCTCCAGCACTTGTTATTTGTGGACTTACTAAAGATGGTGATTCTTACTGATGTGATTGTACACCATGACCAGGTGGGGTTCTTCCCAGGTTCACAAGGATGGTTCAGCATATGCAAATCAATCAACATCATATATCACATTAACAAAAGAAAAGTCAAAAACCATATGATCATCTCAATAGATGCAGAAAAAGCGTTTGACAAAGTCCAACATCCATTTATGATAAAAACTCTCACCAAAGAGGGAGCATTCCTTAACATATATCCACATATTTAAATTGTTTCCCGAAATCAATACAGAGTTGTTTTATCCAAGTTTTTATTATTACTATTCTTTTCATCTTTTTTGTCTTTTCTGGGGCCATACCAATGGCATATGGATGTTCCCAGGCTAGGAGTCTAATCATAGCTGTAGCCACTGGCCTATGCCAGAGCCACAGCAATGCCAGATCTAAGCCACATCTATGATCTACACCACAGCTCATGGCAATGCTGGATCCCCAACCCATTGAGCAAGGCTAGGGATCGAACCCTCAAACTCATGGATCCTAGTCAGATTCATTACCCACTGAGCCATGATGGGAACTCCCTTATTATTACCTTTCAATTGAAGTCTTTAGACTATATATCTCTATTTATACCCATACCTACTCACACACACACACACACACACACACACACATAAATATACAGTTTGTGAATAGGTACATAGATAAAATATATTATGATAAAAATATACTGATAATTTAAAAAATTATTCTATATTTCTATGAACTTGTTAATTACATATTATTTTACTACTATAGAAGTGTTTACCTCAGACATTTCAACAGGCTTCCTTCCTTTATTAAATTATAAAATGGTACTCCACTTTCTCAAAAATGCATGGGTTAATTAGGACATTTAACATTTATTTCTTTTTCCCCAACATGTATTGCTACTTTATGTATTAATTTCATATTTAATTTAGCCTCTCCACATATAATTTGGTGTATAGTCAATAATCAATTAAACTTGCCACCATATCACCGTCCTCATTTTACTCTTTCTTATCATTTCTTCCTGCATCATAGGCTTCTAAGAGGAATGATTTATTTTGCCTGAAGAAGCGTTTTTAACTATTGTTGAATAATTCTCATTGTTTTACTGTGGAAACATCTTCATTTTTGAAATATACTTTGAATCAATGTTGATTCTAGTTTAGCAGTTATTCCCTTAAAGCACATTTATTATAATATCCCATATTAAATGGACTCCATTTTTCCACTGAGAAATGTGCTACTATTTTTTTCACTGAACATACAGTGCCTATTTTCCCTTCTGGATATTTTAAGATTTTCCATCTCTTCTTGGCTGTTAAATGTTGCCACGATATGACTTTGGGTCAATATATATGTGTGTAGACATGTGTGTGAACAGGGGTGGGGGTAATTTAATGCTGCTAAATTTTATCATGATTCATAAAATAATAACCTAATGTCTTTCATCAATTTTGAAACTATATTACTTGTTCTCTTCAAATTTCTTCTTCCTACATTCTCCTTCTCCTTTTCTTTGGGAAAGCTTAATTGCAGGAATATTAGAATTTATAAATATTTGTATTTCTTAGCTCTTCTTCTGTATTCCCCATCACTTTGTCTTTCCAAATTCCAGTGAAGATATTTTCTTTTAAACAGTTTTCTAATTCTCTTTCTCTAGCTGAGTTTAATCTGCTGCTAAACCTATCAAGTATGTTATTAATTTCAGGGTTTCTTCTAAATTATATAATTTATTACAGATTTATTTTAACAGTTTTCAGTATTTACCCCAGAATTTTTATCTGGTAACTTAATTGCTGAAATATTTAATTGCATTTATTTATAAGTCATAATCTGATAATTCCATTAACTTTATTTCTGAACCTTTGTGCTATCAATTTTGTCTATTGATTTTTGGAAATATATCCCTTCCTTTACATCATGTTATTTTTTATTGTGTTCCAGAAATTTTGTCCTCTGTGCCATAATACTTTTCCAAAGAGGTTAAGTATTATTTTTACATATTTGTTGAATGTTTCTGGTTATTCTTGTTATTCTACAAGATGTATATATAAAGTAGAATATGTCTCAAATATATACGAGTTTTATATTTAAAAAACTAAAAAAACTTTCACTGCTGTGGGATATTTTAGCTTTTTTAATTTTTAAAGGTGAAATAATGAATGAAATTTAGAATGCCATACAAATAGTGTGTTAACATTATTAGTGAGTTGTAGGACAAGTGTGGGTGGTAGAAGAGGACGTTTGAAAATATTTGGAAAAGCATCTTTTATCACTAAGTTTCTCTAAGATATTAATACAGGAATCTTTATAAGTATCCATAAAAAACATTAGTTATACGTATTTTAACATATTTGATGACATAAAAATGTATATTAATTGAACATCTTACAGGAAACATTTTCAAGCCCTAAACTGTTAGGTAATATGTTGGATGAACTTGAGATAACATCCATCTTTTCCATTACGTGAATTGGGATGATTAAATTTAAGATCAAATAAGGGGTCTTGTTAGCAACTGTCTTCAAGTGTATGAATAGTTTTTCAAAGGAAGATACTGGCCATCTGTTGTCTTGTTCCACTGAGAATAAAACAAAAGCATTTGAAACTTATGTTTGAGAAAGGGAGTTTCAGGTTTGTTGTAAGAAACAACTTATTGACACTAAGGGTTGTTAAAACACAAAAATGCACTACCGAGGGAATTTGTATAATGTCTTTTTCTGAACATCAGTAAGAATAAGCCAGACAACCATCTGTTTGAGTAATTCAGTTTGTAGCCCTGCCTGAAAGCACAGAGCTAGCTTATAAAGGCTTTGATGGTAACTTCTACTCTATAAAGATGTATACAACATGGAAATGGCAGATAAAAAATATAATATAAAGGGAGTTCTCTGAATAAAGGATAAGAGGAACCCTCACATTAAAATAAAAACAGAAATAAGATATTATTTTAATTAAACTTAAATAAAATTGTTATAGTCAATTTAATAATACAAAAATTTAATTTTTCCTCAAACTTTCAGCATTTTAATCTTTTTATTTTTTTTCTATTTTATCTTAGGTTAGGTTGTTGATCTTTAGTCTCATAGGTTTTAAAGTTTTGTTTTATTCTTAATAAAATTTAAAGCAATTTCAGTCTACCATTTAAAGATTTTCAACAAACATATATCAATTAACTACCATCTAAACAAAATAGAGAACATCTTTATGACCCCAGTAGTTCTCCTCATGAAGCTCTATAATCAATCACCTACTTCTAGGCAGTTTGAATTAATTCACTATATCTTCATCTTGATTGTTTTTAAAAGCTCATGTATATTAGATATCCATGCATATTCATAGTGCATATTATTAAATTCTGAATATTAAGTATTCATTATATTATTTTGTCATTTCATTTGTCCTACACAATTGTCTGAAATTCATCTATGTATCTGTATTAACAGTTTGCTGAGCACTATTACACTGTTCTCATAACTGAAGCACACTTTAATTATTTATTAAAATATTAACAGACATTTGGGTTGTTTCTAGCCCTTGTCTATTATAAGAAAATCAACTCTAAATATTACTACTGTTGCTACAATTGTACAAATTTGGGGGGGGGGGAATACATAATTTTTCTTTTCACTTGAGTAGATACCTAGATGTGGAATTGGTGGGAAATACAGTAATTATAAGTTTAAGTTTATAGGTAAATGCTACACACAAATAACAAACACACACTAAAGTAGTTTTCCCTCTTATACTTTCATTAACAATGTGGAAGTGCTTAAGTTGTTCTGCATCCTCATCAATATTTCTATTTTCTATCTTTTTGAGAGCAGCTGTTTTAGAAATGACTGGTATCTCCCCATTAACTACTAATTTTGAACATTTTTATGTCTTTGCTGCACATTTCTAAGTATGCTTTTCTGAGGTAGCTACTCTATTTTGCACATTATTTGTATTTGTATTATTCATTTGTAGGAGTTTTATATATATTGGTGCTAAAGCTATGTCAGACAAGAAACAGCAGGACTTTTACCACTCTGTGTCTTTTTCTTTCTTGCTAGTGTCTTTGTTGAGGAGTTTTACATTTTAATTCTGACTTATCATCTTTATTTTATTAATAAAAATTATTGGATTTGGGAAGAGATTAAGATGGCAGAGTAGGAGGACATGGAGCTCACCTCTTCTTACAAATACACCAGGAACACAACTACAAATGGAACCATCCTCACAGGACACCTGCTAAACACTGGCAGAGGAACTCAAACACCTGAAAGGACAAGGGGAATTGCCACATAACTGGGTAGGATGAAAGGAGAAAAAAAAGAGATGGATGAAGTCAGGACCTGTGCCCCTGGAACACTCAGTCTAAGAGCAATCCAGCAACAGTGTACTTTGTGAGCCTGAACAATGGGTGAAAGGTGACACAACAGACATACTCACAGGTGAATAGCTCCAGTGGAAGAATACTCAAAGTGCTCCCCACATAGTGAGAAAACTCCAATCCTCCCTTAACTCACATTGCATATCAGAAACACAGCTCAGAACATATCTGCCAGCTTCTACTCCAAGAACTAGGAGGCAGATCCTATCCCTGACAGGGCAGAGACAACCACAGAGCAAAGAGGAGTACCCACTCAATATCCACTACAGGCTCTAACCACCAAAACATCAGTCATACTACCTATCAAGGATATAATGAGCAGCATATACTGAGAAGAGTGGTGGCAGGTAGTAAAAGCACCCCACACCAAAAACAGGCAGCCTCAGACACACTACCTAGTCCTACTGAGCTCAAGCCACCTCTAAACAAGACCACTTAATGTGGCACTGCACACTAGAGTGGCAAGACTCAGCTGTACTCACAAGTGGGCAGGTACCAGTCCCTCCCACCAGAAAGCCTGCTCATGCCCCTGGACAACCTTACCCACCAGAGGTCAGACACCTGAAGCAAGATGAACTACAATCATGCAGCCTGCAGAAAAAAAGACCACAAACACAGAAAGTCAGATAAAAAGGAGATGACAGAGGAAACACATTTCAGATGAAGAAATAAGATAAAAACCCAAAAAACATCTAAATGAAGAAGGGACAGGCAACTCACCTGAAAAATAATTCAGAGTAATGATAGGAAAGATGATGATCCAAGATCTAGGAAAAGGAATCAAAGCACAGATTGAGAAATTCCAAGAAATGTTTAACAAAAAGCTAGAAGATTTATAGGACAAAGGTGAACAATACAGTAACTGAGGGGTAAAATATACTAGAAGGAATCAGTAGAAGAATACATGAGGCAGAAGAATAAATAAGTAACCTAGAAGACAGAATAGTGGAAATCACTGCTGTGAAAAAAAAGAAAGAAAGAAATGTAAAAAAATGAGGACAGTCTAAGAGACCATTGGGACATTAAATGTACCAACATTTATATTATAAGGGCCCCAGAAGGAGAAGAAAGAGAAAGGTCCTGAAAAAATATTTGATGAGATTATAGACAAAAACTTCTCTAACATGGGAAAAGAAACATTCACTCAAGTCCAGGAAGTACAGAGAGTCTCAAACAGGATAAACCCAAGAAGAAACACATAGAGACACATATTAATCAAGCTGACAAAAATTAAAGATAAAGAAAAAAATATTAAAAGCAACAAGAGACAAACAAGTAACATATAAGGGAATCACCAGAAGCTTATAAGCTTATTTTTCAGCAGAAATTTTGGAGGCCAGAAAGGAGTGGCACAATAAGCAGGGGGAGAGAAATCCTACAACAAAGACTCACTACCGAGCAAGGCTCTCATTCAGATTCAACAGAGAAACTAAGTTTCCCAGGCAAGGGAAAGCTAAGAGAATTTAACACCACCAAGCCAGCTTTACAACAAAGGCTAAAGGTACTTCTCTAGGTGGAAAAGAAAAGGCAACAACTAGAAACAAGAAAATTATAGGTGGGAAAGTGCATTGATAAAGGAAAACATAAAATAAAATTAGGAAATCATCCATAGAAAATTATGATATCAAAACCATCAGTTGTGAGCAGAAAACCATACAAATGCAGGATATTGAAAATACATTTGAAATTAAGACACCAGAGACTTAAAACAATTTTTTGACAGATTATTTTATTTTTTCTAATTGTAGTTGTAGATTTTTTTAACTTTATTTTATTTTTTAATTATTTACCCAATACAATTTTTTTTCTACTGTACAGCATGGTGACCCAGTTACACATACACGCACACATTCTATTTTCTCACATTATCATGCTCCATCATAAGTGACTACACATAGTTCCCAGTGCTACACAGCAAGATCTCATTGCTAATTCATTCCAAAGGCAATAGTTTGCATCCATTAACCCCAAGCTCCCAGTCCACCGCACTTCCTCCCCCTCCCCCTTGGAAACCACAAGTCTCTTCTCCAAGTTCATGATTTTCTTTTCTGTGGAAAGTTTCATTTGTGCTATGTATTAGATTCCAGATATAAGTGATATGATATGGTATTTGTCTTTCTCTTTCTGACTTACTTCACTCAGGATGAGAGTCTCTAGTTCCATCCATGTTGCTGCAAATGGCATTATTTTGTTCTTTTTTATGGCTTAGTAGTATTCCATTGTGTGTATATACCACATCTTCCTAATTAAAACAATTGAGTGTATGTGTGTGTGTATGAACTGCTATATCAAAACCTCATGGGATACACAAAACAAAAAAACTAAAATAGACACACACACCACAAAGAAAAACCAATCCAAATACAATACCAAAGATAGTCAGTAAATCACAGGAAAGGAGAACAAAATAGGAAGGGAACAAAAAAGGCCTAAAATAAAAAATTCAAAATGATTACAAAAATGGCAATAAGTACATACATATTAATAATTACATTGAATGTAAATGGATTAAATGCTCCAACTGAAAGACATATACTGGCTGAATTGAGGCAGAAACAATACATACATATTATGCTGTCTACAAGAGACC
The DNA here is from genome assembly GCF_016906955.1 of Phacochoerus africanus. Lineage (NCBI taxonomy): Eukaryota > Metazoa > Chordata > Mammalia > Artiodactyla > Suidae > Phacochoerus > Phacochoerus africanus. Next base: position 91,815,515 of record NC_062553.1, read on the forward strand.
CACTTCAGATCTAGGGACACATACAAACTAAATGTAAGGGAATGGAAGAAGGTATTCCATGCAAATGGAAATCAAAAGAAAACTGGAGTAGCAATATCAGACAAAACAGACTTTAAAAACAGTTACAAGAGACAAAAAGGACACTACATAATGATCAAAGGATCAATCCATGGAGAAGATATAACGATTATAAATGTACATGTACCTGACATAGGAGTAGCAAAATATATAAGGCAAATACTAATAGTCATAAAAGGCTGAAAGCTTTCTAGTTAAAATCTGTAACAAGACAAGGATGTCTACTCTCACCACTTTTAATCAACATAGTTTTGGAAGTCTTAGCTATTGCAATCAGAGAAAAGTGAATGAATGAATAATAAATAAATAAATGGTATCCAAACTGGAAAGGAATAAGTAAAATTATCAATGTTTATAGATGACATGATACTATACATAGAAAATCCTAAAGATACTACCATAAAACTATTAGAGCTCATCAATGAATTTGGTAAATTTGCAGGATACAAAATTAATACACAGAAATCTATTGCATTTCTATATCTAAAAATTAAAAATCAGAAGGAGAAATTAGCAAAACAAGGCCATTTAATGCCACACGCAAAAAATACCCAGGAATAAAACTACCTAAAGAGACAAAAGAAAGACCTGTACTCTAAAAAGTATAAGACAATGATGAAAGAAATCGAAGATAACACAAATAAATGGAAAGATATACCATGTTCTTGGATTGGAAGAATCAATATTGTCAAAATAGGAACACTACCCAAGGCAATATACAGATTTAGTGCAATTCCTATCAACTTTCTGATGGCATTTTTCTCAGAACTAAAACAAAAATTTGTATAGAACACAAAAGACCCCCAAAAGCCAAAGCTATCTTGAAAAATAAAAAAGAAGCAAGATTCCTTATTCCAGTCTATACTATAAAGCTGTAGTAAACAAAGCAACAACATACTGGTACCAAAACAGACAATAAAGGTCAGTGGAACAGAATAGAAAGTCCAGAGATAAACCCACACAACTATGGTTGACTAACTTATGACAAGGTAGGCAAGACATACAGTGGAGTAAAGACAATAAGTGGTGGTGGGAATAGTGGACAGCTACATGTAAAAGAAAGAAATTACAACATTCTCTAACACTATACACAAAAATAAACTCAAAATGGATTAAAGACATAAATGTAAGGCAGGATACTATAAAACTCCTATAGGAGAACATAGGCAGAACATCTTTGACAAAAATCACTGCAGTATCTTTGTAGATCCACTTTCTAGGCTAATAAAAATTAAAACAAACATAAATGGGACTTAATTAAACTGAGAAGATTTTCATAGCAAAGGAAACCATAAAACCAACAACAAAAAATAAAGACAACCCACAGAATGGGAGAAAATCTTTGGGATCCTGCAAGTGATTGATCTCCAAAATATGCAAACATTTCATGCACTTTTTCATCAAACAAACAAATGACCAAATCATAAAAAATAATGATCAGAAGATCTAAATAGACATTTCTTCAAAAAAGACAGATGGCCAAAAAGCACATGAAAAAAATGTCCAACTTCACTAATTATTAGAGAAATGGAAAACAAAACTAGAATAAGGTATCATTTCACACCAATCAGAATGGCCAACATTAAAAAATCCTACAAATAATAAATGCTGCTGAGAGTATGGAGAAACGGGAACCCTCCCACACTGTTGGTGGGAATGTAAATTTCTAATACCACTACACAGAACAGCATGGAGATTCCTGAAAAAACTAAATATAGATCCAGCAAACCCACTCCTGGTATATACCTAGAGAAATCTGTAACTTGAAAATATACATGCACCCCAATGTCCATCACAGCACAATTTACAATAACCAATGCATGGAATCAACCTATATATTCATCTACAGAGGGATGGATAAAGAAAATATGATACATACATACAAAGGAATATTAGCCATAAAAAGAATGAAATAATGCCATTTGTAGCAACATTGGTGGATATAGAAATTATCATACTAAATGAAGTCATACAAATATGTGATATGTGGAATATAATTTAGAAATGATAGAAAAGAACTTTTTTACATAATAGAAACAAACTCAGATTTTTAAGTCAAACTTAAGGTTAACAAAAGAGAAAATTAAGGGGGGGGGGATAAATTTGGGATTAACATATACACATTCTTATTTATAAAATAGATAACAAGGCCCTACTTTATGGCACAGAGATATCTACTCAATATTCTGTAATAACCTATATGGGAGAAGAATCTAAAAAAATGGATATATGTATATGTATAACTGATTCACTTTTCTCTACACTTGAAACACAAAATTTTGTCAACTATGCATCAAGAAAATGTTTTTAAAAAGATTCTTATGCTCTAAGATCATTATTAGTTATAAACAACATGGATGACTATTATAAACTATAAAATCCTGAAGTATGATTTTAGATTGGTCTAGTTTGCCCTTTAGTTCTGTTCCCTGATTGTTTCCTCTATTTTGAAAGTCTGTTATTAAGTGCATTTGTACTTCTGACTTTTATACCTTCCCAAAATCTACACTTTTTCATTATGAAATATCCTTCTAGGCATCTGTGATGATTTTTGTACTGAGATATATTTTTTAAAATATATTAATAAAGCCTCATTCATTTTCTTGTTTTTGCTAATTATAGAATAATCTTTAAAATTTTTCTTTATTTTTAAGTGTGAGTCTTACACATAGCATACATGAGGATGTTGCATTTGTATACACTCTGACTACTTCTGCCTGTTGTACTTTTATTTAAAATGCTTTTATTAATTACATATTTAATTGCATTGAGTACACTTAATTTTCTTTAATATAATTATTGAAAAAATCAGATTTATGCATCCATATTTCTATTTATTTCCTTTCTTCTATATTGCTATTTGTTTTCTTTTTTCTATGTTTTTATTCCTCTGTCCTTTCTTTATTTCCTTACATTAACCAAATATCACTCCTTAAGTTTTCTGTTATTTTTTAATATATTTCACATTGTATGTTGTTGGGGAGGAAAAATTTCCCTTCTACATTTCTAGTTCTTCTGCCAGGTATAATAATTAAATTCACATGAGACAAAATTAACAGAAGAAAATTAAAATTTAATAACATGTATACATGGGAGAGATACAGGAGAACTAGGAGAACCAAATAATTCATTAAAATAGAGAAGGCCTCCCTTTAAAAACTGTCTCCAGCTAAAGATAATGGAGGATGTTGGTGGTATTGGTTTAGGACTTCACGGGGAGAAAGGCAATTCACTTGTTGGTAGAAGAGCAAATGTTCGCTAAACAAATGTTTGCTGGACTATGCAAGACATAAGGACACAGAGAAATTCTAACAGATATTGCTAGCTCTTCCATGTCAACCACACCTAGGTCATACTATAGTTATCTCTGGTGATAGCTCTCTTCCTGGTACAAGTCCTCTGTCTATAATCCTTAAGCATTTAGAGAAAATCAAAGGTTCTTTCTGAGTCTTTTGGTCCTTGATTGTTTTCAGCTTGCAATAATCTCCCTGCCAAAAAGACATATTTGGGGGTGGTAAATTTTGCTCGCTCACAATGTGCAATTGACTTTAGTTGTGTTTCAGAGAAAGTGGAAAATAAAGAGCTATATATGAGAATTATGTAAAGGAATTAGGAAAGTTAGCCTGTTGACCTGGGGGGGGAGCACAATTTAAGAGCCGTGAGTTTAGTTTATTTAGTATTTCACTAAAGACTATAGTTCAAAAGACAACTTCTCAGAGAGTCTTGAGAGACTTTCAGAAGAGGTATGGGAGGAATCAGTATACAGCTGTACAGTCAAGATCTTGGTGAAAGGTTACTGCTAGTCATGAGGATCATAAATCTCAGTTAATAATTTTAGTGCCTTTCTAAATATGGCAAGATACAAAAATCTGGATTCACAAAAATTATTCTGCAAATCTCTCTCTTAGGGTCTGTTTTGCAGCTTTCTCAGAGTATGGAGTACTCAAATCCTGATCTTCCTAAATTCTTTTCCAGGATATGCTTATGTGACCCTAAGATGTAGTCTTTTCAGAAGCTAAACACTTCTCAACAAATTTAAATAAATCAGTTTTTTTTGCTGTTGTTATCATTTACCATTTGCAGGAGTGATAGGTTTTCATTATTTTCTACATTATAACCAGAAGGGGAATTCAGTTTTTCATTGTTATGAAAACCACTTTTTTGGGTTTCTATTGATGCTTCATTCTTTTATGATTACTTTATGTTCTAACAGTAGATTTTATCCATTTTCTCTTAAATAAGTTGTGACCAACCATATACATTAGGGACAATGTAAACAAATGCAAGTGACAAAAAAGCAAAGATTTTAAGGAAAAACTCTAGATCCAGTCCTTTAGCAATGCATTCTGTGCTAAAAAGAGCTTGACTGAATTGTTGTTTTACTTAGAATTTGGCCTAAAATTCTAACTTTCCTAATTTGAGCAATTTTCTTTTTTTTCCTGCTTACATGAATTTGAAACCAAAACTAATAGATTATGTTACAATAAACATTTAAATCTTCAACATTATCTACACATAAAGTCTTACCTGCACATGTTCACATACCTTTTAGAAACCCATAACCCATATGTCTCTCTCATAGATTATTAACTATCTATGACTGGGGTAATCAGTTTATCCCTGTTGACCTTGATCTTTCCAACCTGGTCTCCTTGATTTTGTCACTGACAAGTAGGAATGTTGGTATAGTTAAGTAATTGCTGATAGTTCACCAGTGTTGAGGGTTTAGCTCCTCTTACATGAAAGATATATCCCCATTATCTCTTTTTTTTTCTGAATTGCTGTTCTGATATTATTGCTTAATGGTTTTGAGAAGTAATATCATCTATACTATAGAGTGATAATATTTAAGGTATTTATGCAACTATTCAAATGTTCACTGAGTAAATATTCTGGGTCCTCTACTTAAAAATTATAAGAAATAAAGGCAGTTTCTACTCTGATGTAGATTTGACTCTTATAAGGAGATATAAATAAATATTAAAAGAAATCACGGTAAGAGCTACAATATGGGAATATGAAGTATTAAATAGAAAGTTCACCTAATTTACTTACTCCTGTAAGGTTCTTGTTTTCAAATAACGTCACTTTCTGAGGTACTGGGGTTTAAGACTTCAGCATATATATATTTTTTGAGGGAAATTAACTCAACCAAAACAGGTTATTATTTAAAATATTCCAGTGCAATAAGGAGTTTAAAAAATAAAGCATAATTCTAAGCCACTATAGAATTTTTTTTAGAACAATGGCTAAAAAAATTACTATTTTAAAAGCATATGCCAATTTTTGGTATCAGCCCTACTTATACCACTAGAATAGTAAAAGAACCAAATTAAATGATATATAGAAAAAGTTTAAAAAGTTTAGAAAAAAATTCTTATTATTGCCGCTATTAGGAATTAATCCTGGTTAATAATAGAGATCTAAAAAGTGATTTGGCTTCTCGCCTGATCAATTCCACCTATCTAGAAATGCTTCAACAAAATTATAGCCCACAACTGGAATCATATTTCTTCCCCTTTATAAAAATAAGATCATTTTACTAAAATAATTAGGTATAGTGAAGCTTCCTTTGAATTTTTTTTTCGAGTTTTTATCAGAATTTTTTGTTACTGTGCCACAAATTGCAAAGAAGGAATAAGCTGTCCCACAAAATGAGCTTAAATTTGCTTCTTTACTATATTCAACATTCATATAAATACTGAAATGTCTGACTATCTACTTTCCTAGAACATAAACACCTGACAACATTGATGCAAAAAATCTACGTTTTTGCTAATCTTCTTGGATATACTTTTTGAGAAAGTTGAGTAATGAGAAGTATAGTCTTCCTCTATAAATATACATTATTTTTGCCCATAAGGATTAATGAGAAATTAATTATACTTGAAAATATCTCCTCTTATAATCATGAAATGAAATATTTACATATCTAAAACTATTACATATATAACTCAGCCAACACACAATATATATCTTTGATTCAGTTAATATTTTTTTCATTTTTCTGAACATTATTAAAGGCTATAATAAAAAATGGCTATTTATTTTGTACTTCATAAGAACAAATTGCATATAAACTTGAGTAAAAATTGGATATAACAAATTTCACAACTCATTTTTATCTTAAAATATTCAAGGTAGGGAAGATTTAACAGTGCATACCATTTTTTTCCCACAAGTGCATTCTTCCAGTATATCAAGCTCTTAATTGTTAAGGGAGGCTAAATAAGGGATAAACTAACAGTTTTAAATGGATATAAAATGCTATGGAGATATAAACTTTAAAAATGAGTCTTTGATGCATGTCTTCTTTTCATTTTTGCAATTAATTTTAGCTTTTGAAGTTATTTGGCATTTAATTTAAGTCCACAGAGTATAAAATTATGCATTAACTTGAAGATAGACCCATATTTAGCACAAACAAGGTCAAAAGATCAACAGGATTAGAGACAAATGTTAATTTCATATGTATAAACTCAACTTTATTGGGGCTTTTAAACCAACTACCACATTTGCTCCTAATCAAAGGCTTTAATTTAATCATCAGAGACTGCTAGATGCTTTTTAATTCTGCCTCTCATATGGGACAGCCTAGCATTTATTGTCACACTGTTTGAGCAAAATCCACAGATGAATTTAAAATAGAAATCCAGAGACCCTAGGAGGTTTAATGAAAATTTTACCTCTTTGAAGTGAATGGTATTAGAAGCTAAGACAAAGAAGCTCAAGTAATAGCTTTGAATCTACTATTTTTCTGCAGTAAGAGTGTTGCCTAAATTCGGCCTCTGTTGACCAGTGCCAAATTGAAATGCACAGACAGAGTTTTAGGTAAAGGGAAAAAAAAGATAGCTTTTATTGCTTTGCCAAGCAAAGAAGGCCACAGCAGGCTAATGCCTTAAAGACTGTGCCCTCCATTGGAAAAATTGCGAGGAGTTTTATAGCAAGAAGGGGAAAAAGAGGTTTTCAGATAGGAATAAGGATTGAGACAAACATGCATTCTTCCTTCTTTGGGGGAATCTTACTCATCAAAGCTGGAGTCAGGAGATCTTAGCCTGATCATGATGGTGGTCTTCTGGGCTATCGCCTAGAATAATATTACTTGCAAAAAGGGCATATGGATCAGGAATTAGAACAAACTAGGAAGGTTCTGAAAAACATCATGTGCTAATAATCTTTAACCCACAGGCAATTATGCTCAGGGTGCTTAATCTTTAGCTTACAGGTGATGTGTTTATGGTGCAATTAAGTGAGGGAGAAGGGCTAGGAAGGACTTTAAGCTGTTCAATTTTTAAAGTATTCATTTATAGAAAAAAAAAGGAATATAACTTTTCTCTTAGGTGTAAAATATGCCTGTATTATTATGTGTATCCCTTGAGAGGGAACCAGGATCCTCCCCCAAGGCTGTACTATTGTTTCTTGATGATTCATCCCTTGTCTTTGCATCCCCTTCCTTCCCTGATCATCAAGGGTCAAACCTGTCCCTTGGAACTCAGGGAAGGTCATGGAGGCTAATGAGGTCCATTTCCTAAGGATAACAAATGGGGGACACAGAAAAGCTTTTGTACCCAGGAGCCCCAGAAGGCCCTGTTCAGCTACAAGAGGGAGGGAAAGGAGGAGGGTGCTAATATGAAAAACACTTTATGTTCATATAGTGGTAATATGATGTTCTGAATGCATATTCAAAATTGAAACTGGTACTCTTTTAACTTAGCCCATAAGGTTAAAAGAAAATAATATACCAAGAATACCAAGCTTGCTTTGCTGCGAGTTCCAGGGAAGCAGCATGAAAACAACTTGTTGACAGCCCAACCACTAACTATTTTGTAAACACATTGAGGGGCTAGGATGACAGTGAGTTGTAGCGATCACAGGAGGAAATGCACCAAGATACACATCCAACCCCTGCCAAATTTGCAAATGAGACACCGGAAGAGTCATGTAGAATAGTCATACCTGGAAGATACCTCTTAAAACCTAAAAACTGCTTCCCACCAATCATATCTAAGCCCCCTCACCCTCTGACCACCTACTTCCACCATAAATATCACACTTAAACAGCTAATGGGGAGAGAGATCTGAGCTGTGCCTCCTGTCTCCTTGTTTGGCTTCTCTGCAATAAAGCCTTTTCACTTTCTGCAAAAGATAACTGCCTTGGTATTTTGGTCTTTTTTCATTGTGCAGCTAGCAATGAGCCTACTTGTGCCATTACAAAGGTGGCATATATTAGAGGCAGAATGAGGTAGAACTGGAAACCCTAGCCCTAGATGAGTTTTCTTTGGTGATGTTTCCTGCTCTATTCTTACATCAACTCTCATAAGCTGTGAAGTAACAAAAAGCCATCTTATCATTATCAATCCATTTGACTGGCTTCATTATAGAATCTGACTATGAGATTTTAAAAGTAATTATCAAACAACCAATGAAATTTACAGTTGAACATGCCAGATATTCTATACAGGTATATCAAATTATGAGAGTAAATGCTAGTCAAAACTATTTTACATGTATTCTTAATCATCTAAGCATCCACATAAAAGAAGTATTACATTTTTTGTTAGAGTATTTGTTCAAGATGAGGCAACTTCAAAAGGATGACAATTGATGTTCTTGATTGTCAATACACTGAATTTTCTGGAACTGCAATTATTAATGCTTTTGTAAATGCCTACTGGTTTCTTCACCTTCTCACTTTACTGGCATCTCACCTGTTTTCTTATAAACTTAAGGATTTTTAAAAATGCTTTCAGAAACACCTTGAATTAGGTAGGGTTTTCAAGTAGGCCAATGCTTTTATCATAAAAATTTCTTTCAAAATTCTCTTTAAGGAACAGAGATTATTACCACTGCCAAAAAAAATAATGTTTTGCATGAAGTATGATATCTAATTGATTTCAACAGGGCCAAGATCTTGATTGATATAGAGATACTTCTCAAATGTTATTACAAAAAACCTCCAGAAATGCTTCACTTAGCAACTACACTTTCAATTTCCTCTTCAAGTATTTACATTTATGAATCTTATAGAAAACAATAACTCTTCTCACATTTGCAATGGGCTCTTTTACTCATAGTTACAATCAGTGAACAGTGTTTTATGGTTTCACCAGCCACTTGCATTTCCTGAATAAATGCAAAACTGTACAAATGAGAAAACAGATAAAGAAAATGTAAATGGCAATAAAGGAGAGCATATATTAAATAATCATGGATAAATAACACAAGGAATATTCAAGGCTGCCCAACACATTTAGCTGAATGTGTTAGTAAATACTCAACATAAAATCACTTTTCTGTAAGTAGTAATGGAAACTCATTCAGGAATGTAAGACTATGCTTTGACTTTTTTGCTTAGCTTTGTACAAAGATTATGTTTGGGGGGACCTTTATTGGTTTTGATATAAAAATTTATATATTCTTAATCTTAAAATTTGATTGTTTTTAGAATTTTCCTTGGCATTTATGATTTTTTCTCTAATTAATTAAAAATTGCTGTGCTCCAAGACTGTCTTCTTCCTAAGACAATATTTTTTCTGCACAAGGAATATTTAATTATTTTTAAATTCACTCTTATACACAATTACTAATATTTTTCAATTTTTTCAGGAAATAAACATGTACTACATTTAAGTGGAGGGCCCTGGAAATAATTATAGGTATCCATGACAAAAATGTAAACTATAGAGTTGAATTTTTAAAATTAAAGCATTGATTGAAAACATATTGTGTCTGATATATGAGCAAAATGGAATATAAATAAAAAATATGAGCAATTCAATAGAATAAATATTTAATAGTATACCACTTTAAATATAAAATTAAGCAATAATCTACCCATATCATTTTATGCATTATATGATAAATATATTTTCCCTGTATACCAATCAATATCATGTATAATATTCCCATTCTCTGCTTTTCCTAAGGTCAGATTATAAAAGGCCTGAAAATATGCTCATTTGGTTAAGTATCTCAGTACTACTTGCACTTGCAAAATAAGAATTTTCTAGAGTATGAATCTTATATAAAACATTTTACTAGTTACAAATCACAAATCTGTACTTAAATTCATTCCTCACACAGAGCAGGAGAAATAAAGTATCTAGTATCTGTCACTACAGTATACAATTGCACTAAAGTTTATAACTGAATATGTATAATCTCAGTGCAATTTGGTGTTGTTGATGTCTGTTGGCCAAAGGCCACCAGGAACATAGCATAATCAAAACAACATAAGGTTCAGAAAACTTGGAATAGTTTGGGAGAATGCACATCAAAGGAAAAACAGAGTATCTTAGTGAGAAGTAGTTCAGAGGTAATTGTGACAGAATTTGAGCTTGTGGACAATTCTACGGATTATTTAAGAAAGGAGGGTCCAATTTCAGAATGGATGCTACCAGAAAACAGGAACAATTTTCTGACTGAGACTCATGGTATTTTTGGATGGGTGAGTATCAAAGCTTTACCCATGACATATTGTCACATATTGTCATGGGTAAAGGAGCAGTTATCAGTCATATTGAAAAAAGATAATTATTGTTGCGGTTGAAGAGTGTCCTTGTCTCGTTTTACCACAATCATAGAGTGGTTTCCTGATCATTTTTATATTCTCTGAATACTGTTAATGTTCAATTGGGAATATCAAAGCCTTAGTTGCCAGCAGCCAAGTCCATTTCTTTACCTATTAGAGTAGAATTACCAAGTACAAGAAAAATATTCCAAGCCTTTTCTAAGATGTCTTATTACAGACATGTTCTAAATTATTCTAAACAGCAATAGCAAACAGTAAAACTAATGAAATTTTTTGGCTTCTGGAAGTACAAAGAGTACTCACTTTGCATGGTAACATAAGACTGTAAAAATATCTATGCAAGCTGACACTGTACAAAGTGACCTTAATTATAAATGAGGAAAATAAAATTGTTCTGTGATCTTTAAAAAAATTTGTCAAAATATTAAAAACTCCTTTACTGTTGGTTATAAATGGATAATGAAATAAAAGAAACTGTAAAACTAATATTTACTTAGTACACTGTAATTTAAAACATCAGAAACACTGCAAAGTATTTTATTTTTGTAAAACATTATCAAGAGCAGTCTGAAACAGTGCTTTTATGTCATTTTCTTCTCATCATATAACTTATAGCATAGGAATTGTTTCTATGCCTTGTTGTGTTGTCATATTCCTTTCTAAGACTGTATCACTTCCATTGTTATCAGCTTTGTTTCTTTGCTGCATTTCATATCTTTAGTGACCAATTCTCTATTTAGATAATTAGTCTGTGCCTTAATCATTGAGATATAAAATGAGAACCTGACTACACACTTGTCTATCTGCATATGAACCAACAACTGTGCAGCAGTGACCAATAAGTCACCAACAGACTTGGAAAAAAGTAGAGGTTGTTCTCAGCTCGTAAAGAACATCTGTTAGTTACACAGTGATTTGTGGACTAAAGTGTTTGTAGCAAAGTTGTACTTTATGAGATAACTCTTGGTTAATATAGCTTGATAACTAAAATTTGAACTGTGTAGTTGGGGGGGGGGCTGTTTTCTTTTGTTTTAACTAAACCAAGGTAACTGAAATGCATGCATAGCAGAACCTACCAAAAAGAGAACTATCTGTATTTCAATATTTCTAATAATCTAGCATTTGGTGCATTTTCAAGTATTTTTTGAAAAGCTACCTATGTTTGATGATGTTTTATATCATAACTGCATCATATCATACCTATGTTATTTTATTGAAATGAAAAGAAAGCTCAAGAGTTTAATATCTCCCTGTGCATTATGTATGAAAGAATGCATTTTTATAGATTATAGAAACTAAATAAATATTAAAAGCTATGTTATCCCCCATAATAAGAAGTTAGAGCGCTTCTAGTTTTGATTAGTAGAATGGCTTGGTGTCATAATAAACGAACACAAGTTTCCTCTATTTTTTTTCTACCGTTATAGCTACATCTTTGTCATTAGTTTAGTTCCCATTCTATCAGTTTCCTAAGGCTTCAGTAACAAATTATTACAATCTTACAAGCTTGGTAGCTCAAAACAACAGAAATTTATTCTTTCAGTTCCAAAATCATGGTGACAGTAGGGCCATTCTCTCTCTGAGACCCTGAGTAGAGACCTTATTTCCTAGCTCCTGGTGGTGGTTGTCAACCCTTGGTGTTCCTTGTCTTGAAGCTACTTCACCTTGATCTCTACATCTGTCATCACATGGGGTTCTCCCTGTGTGTCACTCTCTCTTTCTATAAGGACACTAGTCATATTCAATTAAGGCCCACGCAATTCAGTATGACCTCAGCTTTACTTGGTTATATCTGCAAAGACCCTATATCCGAATAATGTCACATTCACAGGCACTGGGAGTTACATCGTCATCTCTTTGGAGGACCTGGTTCAACTCATCACACCCCTCATGATCAGGGTACTTGCATGCAATTCTGTTTATTCTAACAAGGGCTAGAAGAGACCAAGATTTCCCATGTGCCTCTCAAATCAAAGGAACATTCCCAGAAACCTGCCACAGGAATTTTTCCTTATCTCATCGGCTAGACTACTCTATGTACCTTTGTCTATATTTTTATCACTGATAAGGGAAATGAAACTTGATGGCTGGGCTTGTGTCCAACCTCCTTTAAAACTCATAGACTGTCATGTTGAGGAGCCTGGATATCAGAACATAATCAGGTCCCCGTGGGAAAGAGCAAATAGATGGGAATGGAGATCAGCTAGACAGTCAACCTTGCCTGTTCTGCTTGCTTTTCTTTTCTTTGTATTAACTTAAGCTTAGCAGATTTGCAGGCGTATAGTCTGGTCTGAATTTGGAGTTCAAATTTGCACCTTTTTTTTTTTTTAACCAATTGTGGGTGCTGAGCTCTCTCAACTCACCTTCATTTTTGAAGCAACTCTTAATTAGTTTATATGATTCTCATGAAATTAAAAGCCCAAGAAGTAAAATGTTTCTGGAACACTAAACTTATTTAATAAATTATAATTAATAACTAGGCCTCCACTACACCAGGTATTAATACCTGGGGGTCACCTTTAGATTCTTCCTCTTTTTAACATGATGCCAGTAATAATTGTTTTCCATTTTGAGAATGCTTTAAAATTAGGCATTTTAAAAAATGCCTCCAATTTTATTAAATGCAAATATTGATCATCCTGCCTATATTGTTTCTTTTCTTTTTTTTTTCTTGTCTTTTTGCCATTTCTTGGGCTGCTCCCGCAGCATATGGAGGTTCCCAGGCCAGCAGTCGAATCAGCGTTGTAGCCGCCAGCCTATGCCAGAGCCACAGCAACGTGGGATCCGAGCCACATCTGAGACCTAAACCACAGCTCACGGCAATGCCAGATCCTTAACCCACTGAGCAAGGCCAGGGATCAAACCCGCAACTTCATGGTTCCTAGTTGGATTTGTTAACCACTGAGCCACGAATGGGAACTCCTGCCTATATTGTATCTATCATCTGAAAAATCTCCTTCACTCCTGTGATAATAAGGTGGATCAGATTTCAACTTCAGCTCCCACTAGCCTCACTATGAGATAATACATATATTTATGTATATCTCTGCTCCTAGTTATGTCACAGAGCTGCTAAAACCCTTGTAAATTCCTAAGAGCACTAAGAGCTTTTTTATCTTTGGTTCCAATAATGCAATTCTAGGTGGGGTCCTTTATTGGGACTGGTTACCAGCATAACCAAATCATGAGAAGAAGGTTGGAATTCCAATCTCTAGAAAGAGGAGAGGGGCTCAAAACACAGTTAAAAATTGATCATGACTACATGAGGAAGCCTCCACAAAATCCAAACAGGAGATAGTTTGAAGAAGTTCTAGGATGGGGAATACATCCACACTAGGGGGATGATACAACCCAACCTCACTGGGACAGAATTTCCTGCATTCAGGACACTTCAAACTTTTCCCTATGTATCTCTTCAACTGGCTGTTCATCTGTATTCTCTATCATATTCTTTAATAAACTGGTAAACATGTTTCCCTGAATTCTGTGAGTTGCTCTAGCAAATAACTGAATGCAAGAGAGAGGAGTTGATAGGAACCTCTGATATGTAGCCAAGTCACACAGTAGCTCTAAGTCACTAGAGGACCTACTATTTTGGGATTGGCATCTGAAGCGGGGATCAGTTTTGTGATCCATAGGATATAATGCAAAATTCCAGGTAGAATAGTGTAATAATAGAGTTAAAATTTAGGATACCAGCTAGTATCACAGAGAATTGCTTGTTGTGGGGAAAATCCTCCACACATTTGGGGACTAGTGTCAATAGTAGTCTGTGAAGGTAGAAAAGAAGAGCAGAACGGGCAGACCTATAGTAGCAAAGAGCTTGGTTTTCCTCATCCAGGAAATGGAAAACTAAAGTTTTCCCAACACAGCTGCATATATTGTCAGTTTATGAAAGACTTTCCTCTTATCTCCACCCAAGCTAATTCTCAATAAGATTATAAGCAGGTTCAAGTGACTTTTCTGCTAAGGACATGCTTATCAGAACTTTCTAAAAGGTCTGTGCCAACTATTTCCTTCCTGCACCCTTCAAAGATTATTTTAGTCAACACTGATCCCTCTTAGGAGCATATATGACCTGTTTTCTTGATGATATATTTGGTTCTTGATTATATTTAAAGCTTCTATTAATATTATATAGGGTGGTCTATGATAAATGCTAAACTAAAGTATAAGGTATTCCATGACAATGTGATCAAGTATACCTCATTTTTGAATTAGGTAATAAGGAATCTTTGGTGGAAACTGAGCCTTAAATGACAACTGAGTATCAACTAATAGAAAGATTGCATAGAGAAAACCATTGAAAAAAAAAAAAAGTAGTATAGGAAACCCAGAAGCTCTATGACTAGATGCTCAAACCCAAGATTGTTTTGGAAGAGGGAACTCTATAAATCTGTTTCAACATAATGCATTCATTTTGAATTTCTAACTTCCAGTTGAGTTACCTAGTTTCATTTATCTCATTTCCCATCACATCTTCAACCATTTTTTCATCATTCTAAGTTTCTTTTAAGTTATTAGAGATGTTTCATTTATTTCAAGTCACAGACTTCCTTTTAACATCCACTTCAATAAAAACTGACTAAATAGCTTGAAAGAGTTAATGTTGTTTGGAAAATGTTCCAAAGACTGACTTAGTGTACTTATATCCTCTGAGAATTAACATAATTTAGCCTCAAACTTTCAATATAAGAAGCTAAAAATGAAATAGGAAACTACAAAGTCTAATAATATGAGTTCCGGAATGTATTCTTAGTTTGATTTACTATTAAACTCCATTCTTTCCACTGTTATTAATATTGTGTGTAATATACATTACATGCATTTGATTCAAGAAGAAACTTTATATTCATGAATTTAAAATCACAACTCACTGCAAACCCATAGAATTACAAAAGAAAGAGCCATAAGACCAAGTCTTTCTAAGTGATCCACAAAGACCATTATATTTTTAAATGGCCACTCTACATAAGGTATGGAAATTTAATTATTCCCCAGAGTTCTCTCTAGTTCAGGCATCCAGATGATATACTATAAAATGGACCTTATTGGCTTTTTGCTGCTAATCTTTTTTCACTATGATAGAGTTGGTCAAGTGTTCTTATAGATGTATTATTTTTCAAATCCATATATTGCACATAAAATTTAACTATTAAAATGTATAATGTATCCTATCAGAATTTTGAAAGATTTAAAGAGCCAGCTCATCCTCATAAAAATAGAAATAGGCAAATGCAAAAAGTACTTTAGATAGCTAATGATTTATTCTACTTTTAGTATTACCCAAAGAATTTGCATAGGATGCACAGAATGTTGTGAAAATTAAATCAATTTTATAGACCATAAAATTATTAGCATGCCTTAATAGAGAACATTTGTTGAATCTTTTCACTGTTAGTTCCCACCAATCCCTCAGCCCTTGGTGAAAGAAACTAAATCATTCAAGAATGCTCTAGTGATGTCAGGGAAATTATTGGCTACTCATTCTCATGAAGCACTCATTCTCAGAAGAACTGGGAGAGTTCTAAGTGAGAGAGCTCTTTTTATTAGGTAGCATTTGTATTTAGCATTAAGTAGGTGGATTTCTAACAAGGGTTGATGCCTTGGCCACCGTGCTTGCATAATGCAGAGCAACATCCCTGGGCAGAAAAGAAAGCTGAATAAATTGTTTAAGCAAACTTGCTTCTGTTTAAACCATACACAAAACTGTAATTGTCATGTGGAACTACTCTTGTTCAGATATCTGGGTATAACAATACATAAAGGGGGCTTTCACTTGAATATACATGTTTGAAATATATATATATAAATATACATATACATAACATATATCTATATATACATATATGTGTGTATATATATGTGTATGTGTATGCATGTGTATATATAAAGATATGCATGTGTGTGTGTGTGTGTGTGTATTTGTCTTTTTAGTGCCACACCTGTGGCATACAGAAGTTCCCAGGCTAGGGGTCGAATCAGCACTGTAGCTGCTGGCCTATGCTACAGCCATGGTAATGCCAGATCCGAGCCATGTCAGTGATCTACACTGAGGCTCACAACACCACCCAATCTTTCACCCACTGAACAAGGAAAGGGATCAAACCCGCATCCTCACAGATAAGTAGTTGGGTCCACTACTGCTGAGCCACAATGGGAACTCCTTGAATATTTTATTTTTTAACCTACAGAATATTTATTTGATGTGGAATTAAATCACATTAAAGAATGCATTGCATACAAACTGGTTAACTTTACAAATACTGTACTCGGAAAATTAATAATAATATTCAGTGTAATTGTGATGTTAATGCTCAAATTCTGTCAAGTGTAATTTCATGGGAACTGGACAAAATTTTGTCAAGTATAACTTCATGAACTGCTTCTTTTCTGTTCCTTTTTGAATGTCTCCCTTTCTTCACCAATTCTTTTTTTTTTTTTTTTGGCTTTTGTCTTTTTAGGGCCACACTACTGTCATATATGGAAGTTCCCAGGCTAGGGGTTGAATCAGAGCTGCAGCTGCTGGCCTATGCCACAGCCACAGCAACCCAGGATCCCAGCAGCATCTGTGACCCACACCATAGCTCATGGCAATGCTGGAAACTTAGTCCACTAAGTGAGGACAGGGATTGAACCCACATCCTCATGGATACTAGTCAGGTTCGTTAACCACTGAACCACAGTAGGAACTCATCTTCACCCATTCTATTCTCCATTATTTTCAGCTTTTTCTGTAAAAATAAAATGAAGGAGTTCCCGTCGTGGCGCAGTGGTTAACGAACCCGACTAGGAACCATGAGGTTGAGGGTTCGATCCCTGCCCTTGCTCAGTGGGTTAATGATCCGGTGTTGCCGTGAGCTGTGGTGTAGGTTGCAGACGCGGCTCGGATCCAGCATTGCTGTGGCTTTGGCGTAGGCCAGCGGCTACAGCTCCGATTAGACCCCTAGCCTGGGAACCTCCATATGCCGCGAGAGCAGCCCAAGAAAATGGCAAAAGACAAATAAATAAATAAATAAATAAATAAATAAATAAATAAATAAAATGAAAAGAAACAAACATAACAAAATAATCTTCTAAATAACAAACCTTATTTTTTACAAAATAATTCATACCTTTTTTAAAAAAACTGAAAAACTCATAAAAGCACAAATAAAAAGTCAAAAAGAACAAGTTTCCACTTTGCAGAGACAAGCATTATCAATAGGTGTTGAACATCTTATAAATTTTTAAAAATTCTCTTTGTGAGTCATTTCTCTCACCCTCATTAATCCACAAGTTTCATTCACTGCATTTGCAGAGATTTTTGTGCTGCCTTTCTCTAACTCCAGCTACTGCTATTTTTAATAGAAAATAATCAAATCTGGGCAGTCAATCCTAGGACATAGGACAGTCATCTGCCCTTCAGGTGCACTCTAAAAAGGCCCACTATAATTGCTTTCTGCCTTAACTTTCTCAACCTATGTGCTAATTCCTTTATACTAGTTACCTTCTCTGTTTAAGTGGCACTGTTTATTGAGTTAGTAGTCATCAACTTCACTTTATGGCAAGAAAATAATAAATTAAGGCTCAGTATAACCTGAAGAAAACTCTTGGCCATATAGAAGTCATTGATTTTGTGTTACTTTGTATGTCATATTACACAATATCAAATATCCCTGCTGACTATAGCAGCCCATGGCTCTGTCATTCAACAATTTTATATCTGCTATGTGAGAAAATTATACACTTTTGCAGTATATCTGCATATCTATGATTTTACCATTGCTATCCCCCAAAGTATAGTATTGTATCAAAACAGAATATGGCATAAAACCTTTGTGTAGGCTTTTTTCTTACTTGAGTGTAAGAAAAAAACTTTTTTTTCTTTCTTCCATATTTGTAATATTTTTCTAATTACTTATGTCTTGTTCGAATAATTTAATGAAGATCTTGAAGATAATCAGAGTAAGCTAGACCTTGACAGCACTTAGACAACCCAGGCTGTGGACAGAAAATCATCAGTGTTAAAAATTTGAGTTATGGAAAAGGAGTATATTTTTCTTACTTTGTGTGACCAAAGTTGCAACTTGAATGATGCCAACTTTTCCTGATGATATAAATTCTACCACATCCTTTTTATTATTAATTTTGGAGCGTAACTGAAGTTTTCAATTTGGAAAAATATTTCAGTGAAGCATAGGGTTCTGAGAGTTAGTTGGTCATTAGTACACAGTGTATTAGGTGAATTAAAAGAGAGAGAATCATGCATACTACGTGGAACTCTATTGACCAGTATGTCTGTTGACTCCAGCATATGTGAAGCAAATAAAGGAATCTTGACACTTTAAGTCATAATGGCAAATTTAAATCCAAGATATTTAACTAAATAAATGATTCCATCCATTCAAACATATAAGGAAATTTATAGATGAAATAGAGAAAAATAAATAATAAATTCAAAGTATGAAAGCAAGAGAGATTAACCCAGCAGATCAGAATGATAAAATCTTTCCAGAAGTTATGAAGCAGAGAGAATGAAGATAAAGCCCTAGGCAAGTGGGAACATAAAATTCAAAACAGAAGAAGGGAAAGAACACAAAGATTAGAGCCAATAGTGAGTAGGAGGAAACTAGCCATGGAGGAAAAACCAGGCAACCAACTAAATAATTGAGTGATGATATCTGTTGAATCTACATATTATAAAAAATGGAATAATGTCTTAATTTTAAAGGAATTTTTAAAAATTTGAAGTTCTTAATTGTATCATGTAAATTTATAGGAACCAAATATGGCATTTTTAGACATAAAAGGTTACCATCCTGATAGAATTATGTCTAAATATACTTAGCAAAATGAAAAATAATTCTAAATACAAACAAGATAAAACCATTCAGTAAAAATACTGAATGATTTATAGCTAACTAACGTAACACTGGAAAATCTTAATGTACATTTAATATTTTAAAACTGGAATATTTTAGATGATTGCAACAAAATATAGGAGTTAATTTTGAGAGGTTTGAAGTGAAAACGTGGATAAGAAATTTTATTTTGAGTAAAAAATAGAGATAAATATATATTTAACTTTAAAGGAAATCACTAAACAAAATATGATGCATATCTTGCTAATAGAGTTATAAAAATAAATATATATAGAAATGTGTACATACAGCTATATCTATTTTTCAATTAGAATAATAATTTAAATATAAAAAATCAGAAAAAATACACTATATACATGAACTCTATTTCTCTTCAATATCTCATACACACATGATTTGAAGCAGAGATAATGAGGATAAGACTCAAGGGAACTGGGAAACCTAAAAATCAATAAATGTGAAAGACAAAACACAAAGACCAAACTAGTGGGGAGTGGGAGTTTTACGTCCATCTGCCTATCTGTCTGTCTATCTACTTATCTATGTCTGTGTATGTATCTATCTATTTATCTATGTCTCTATCATCTACACATATTCAGAACTATATATACTGAAATTTAACCAAACTTACATATGTAGGAGAGAGAAAGTGAGATTTATAGGAATTGGGGGTGAAGCAGGGCTTACTTTGTTTTATATATATACATTCAGTGGTTTGAGTTTTGTTTTTAACCATTGGCATTAATTTATTTATTACTTTTATGATTAAGACTACTGTCTAATAGGCACAAAAGTTATCTGTAAACAATCTTTTTCTCTGCATTGCTAATATCTTTTATATCTCTTCTCTAGTTTGTATAATTTCAAGAATCAATATATTTCGTAGTTTAGATTATCTTGAAACACTAACACTTTTTGTTTCATTTATTTTTAAAATTTTTATTAAAATATAGTTGATTTACAATGGTTCTTCAATTTCTATTGTACAGTAAGGTGACCCAACCACACACAGTACCCTGTGCTGTAGATTAGGGCACCATTTCCCAACCATTCCAACAGTTTGCATGCAAAAACCCCAAACTGCCCATCCATCCCATTCTCTTCCCCTTCCCCCTGAGAACTACACATCTGTTCTCCTTGGCCATGATCTATTTATATTTCAAAGATAGGATCATTTGTGCCATATTTTAGATTCCACAAATAAGTGATATCATACAGTATTTGATTTTCCTTTCTGGCTTACTGCACTTAGTAAGAGAATCTCTAGTTTCATCCATGTTGCTGCAAATGACATTATTTTTTATGGCTGAGTAGTATTCCACTGTGTATATATACCTTATCTTCAGATGAGACAGATTTGGGGGTGGTGATGTGTTTGGGGTTTGGGATGGAAATGCTCTAAACATTGGTCATTATGGTGTAATAAAAATTCATTGAGCAATTAAAAAAAAAGATGCTGCTGTTATTTAGGTCAAAGAACATTCTGCCTATGTTTTCCTATAGGAGTTTTATAGTATCTTGCCTTATTTTTAGGTCTTTAATCCATTTTGAGTTTATTTTTGTGTATGGCATTAGACAGTGTTCCAATTTCATCCTTTTACATGTAGCTTTCCAGTTTTCCAGAAACATTTATTGAAGACTATCTTTCTTCTACTGTATGTTCTTGCCTCCTTTGTCATACATTAGTTGACCATAGGTGCTTGGGTTTATTTCTGGGATTTCTATCCTGTTCCATTGATCTATATTTATGTTTGTGCCAATACCATATTGTTTTGATAACTGTAGCTTTGTAGTATTGTCTGAAGTCAGGAACTTGATTCCTCCATTTCAGTTTCTCTTTTTCGATATTGCTTTGGCTCTTCAGGGTCTTCTGTGTTTCCACACAAATTTTAAAATATTCTGTTTTAGTTCTGTGAAGAATGTCCTTGGTAATTTGATAGGGATTGCACTGAATCTGCAGATTGCCTTGGTTAGTATAGTCATTTTAACAATATTGATTTTTCCAACCCAAGTACATGGTATATATTTCTGTCTGTTTGTATCTATTATAACGGTGAGGTCAGTACAATTTTTGATTTAGAAAAATCAATTAAAATTATAATCTTTAACTTTCTAGTTTTTAATCTTATGATTGTGCTTAACCCCTATGTCTTTTTTCTTCAATATTGTGAGGAAAAAATAAAAGCTTGTATGTAGAGCTCTTGCACTTCCTATAGTAAGTTTTCAAATCATGGTGATGAAGATATTGAGGATGTCAACATCTCTCAGTCTGAATATTCAGAACCAAACCCACATTATTCTATGCGAAGCCTATTCCTCACACTAACTTCAGTATCTCACTCATTTATTCATTTATTATTCATGTAACATCTGTTTAATGTTTACTTAATATTTATTAACTCTAGACTAACTTCTGGATACCTAAATTAAATATTAACTCTAAAGTGTGAAAAAAATCCATGGAGTTCCCATCATGGCACAGTGGAAATGAATCCAACTAGTATCCATTAGGATGTGGGTTTGATCCCTTGCTTTGCTCAGTGGGTTGTGGATCAGTGTTGCCATGAGCTGTGGTATAGGTCACACATGCAGCTTGGATCCTGTGTTACTGTGGCTGTGGTGTAGGCTGGCAGTTATAGCTCTGATTCGACCCCTAGCCTTGGAACTTCATTATTAAAGCAACCATAAACATAAATAAATAGTTATAAATTAGGATAAATATTAAGAAAAAACAAAATGAGATATCTGAATATGAGAAACATATTGGATGTGCATGGAATAAATCGCCTGAAAAAGCAATGGGTGTAAGAAAATATATGAAGGCATGAGAAAGGGATTCTGAGGGGATAAGGTGGCATCTGGAACTTTTCCAGAGAGGTCAGTAATTAGAAGTCCTGAAGAGAGGAAGATATGGTCCAATCAGTCCAGGAATAATATCCCGGACATTTTGTGGTTGAGATGAGGTCAGAGAAGCAAAGACCATAGAATGAAGGGTTTCATTCTATTTCAAGCTGGGGATTATCATGAGTCTAGTGAAGATGAAAAAACTAAACAACCAAAAACTAACTGCCATGTGAACAAGTGATTAATGTTGTGATCATTCTAAGGAACAAAAAGGCTATTCAAATCTGTGACCGCCTTTCTACTGTGCTAGCACTGTACTCAGAGGCTCTACTCTTTTAGCTCTGGTCTGAAAGACTATATTCTTAAGCTGTGTTTGCCATCAGCATCACCACTCCTTTCTTCGCCTAACTAAAGACATCTTAAAAATGGTCACCAAAATGATTCTTCTAAAGCAGACTCAGATCTTACTATCAGTTCAGAATAAGCTCCCAGAAGCTCACAAAACTTGGATCCCTCATCAGGACAATAACTCTGTAATCTGTTCACTATGTTTAAGGCAAAGTTCTCACCACTCCTTTTATCAAATGTCAAACTTGGGAGTTTTATTAAATATCAAACTCCCACTGAGCAATATATTATTAACTGTACACTCCATGAAACTTCAGTACACTTGTGATAAGCATGATTTTTTCCATTTTTTTAGCTGCTCAAGTTCAAATGTGACCTATTCTTTAAACTATAACTTTATTTCTCCTTCCTGAAGCAATTTTTTTATTTTCCCATAGAAGTTATATTTACCTTTCTTAGAACAAATATTGATGTGTTGCACTAAGTTTATTGAAATTTTTTTTGTTCAGTTTAGTATTTTGAAAGCATATTGAAAGCAAACATCATGCACATTTATCTTTGGATCATCAGTGTCTAACATTATGCCTTGAACCTATTTGCTTTATTAATGTTTGTTGAGTTGAATATGAAATTTTATTTTATTATAATAAATTAACTCTACATGTTTCAAGCTATAAAATGTATTTTGTGAGATTATATATGAAAAATTATTTTTTAATTTCCAATTTTAGAATGTAGGTTGCTAGTTGGCTAACAATAAATGTGTCTCAGGATAAAAGATTAACAATTTTGAGTGCAAAATATAATAATATGTATGAAATAGTAAAAGGTTTTAAATGTGTAAAATCTAATACTTCAACAAATATTATTGTATTTTTTTAAGAAATAAAATTTAAAATGCATTTGACATTTTTTTCTACATTGTTTTAAAATATTTGCCAAATATCAGTTAGCTTTTTTCAGCTCACCATTTTATTCTCTACTTTCTCTGGGTGTCAGAATGTCTATCAGCTTGCTTGTTATAATTCACCACAGAACTAACTTGCCCTACCTAATACACAGTCTGTGTATGGTGATGATATTTGTGGGGAATGCACTGAAAGAAATTCTGAATCACCCTCCCACCCTTATGCCACAAAGCCCTTTAAATAACATGATAGCCAGAGATGAAGAACAACACACCAGATGCTCACCCTTAGAAATCAACAAAAAGAAAAACTGTAGAATATGCTCAGCAATATCATCTCCATTTATGTTCAAAATAATCATAATGATAATTAATAGTAACCCCATCATAGGAAAATGGTTCAAATAAAAAAATACCAGGCAATTTCTCATTTTAGATGAAAACCCACGCATTATGAAGTCTCAGGACTTGGGTCAGAAATGTGATACCTGGTAATGTAGCATAAATGCCACAGGCAGAGACAATAGGAAGAAAATCTGGAGAACCTGTGTATCAAAATATGAGACTAAACACTAATCTAGTTGTTATGAGAAAGAACAAAATGGAAATACCATGATTCAAAGCATGCATTTTTTAAGTGTAACTATGAAATAAATTATGCAGGGTAAGCAATACATATTGATTCATCAATTTATTCATTGTTTCATTATTAATTCACTCGCTCAACAAACTTGTATGGATTTTTTAATTGGGTACCATGCTAGTTGTCAGTGTAGCAAATGTAAAAATAAAGTCTCTCTGCTACCTGTTCTTGGTTGTATGTGCAGATCATTAATACTAGGCAGAGTTGGAGGATACAAAATGCATTTCTGTGGATTCACTGCCAAATGGCTTTCATTTGAAAGAACATGCTACTGAAAAGGGACAAACTCTTTATAGAAACAAAAAAGATGGGTAACCTCAGATGATTATGCTAAATGAAAGATGTCATACACAAAGATTGCATCTTGCAAAATTATACTTATGGCATTTTGGAAAAGGCAAAACAATAGTGACGGAGAATAGATTAGTGATTGCTAGGGTCTGGGGGCAGAGGTAGAGTTGAACTTAAAAGAAGCAGCATAAGGAGATTTTCAGATATAGAAAAACATCCCTCTAGGATGAATATGGATTTTGTTAATGAGATTGCTTCTAGAGGAAGAGAATTTTAAGAATGAGTTTTCCAAATTGGTCCTGGAGTTCCTGGAATTAACTCTCTAACTTGATTAGATTTAAAGAGGCTAATGAATCTATTTCCAGTAGGAAAAGACACCTATAGTCCATAGAGTTACTTCCAATATCTATATTAGGTATTTCTAATTTACCACTCATAAGAAGAAAATTTTTATAAATAATAGAATATAATTAATTTGGTTTCTCTCTAAAAAACTAATAAACAAAAACATCAATTAAATAGGGCCAGGTGACAAGGAGGAGCTCTCACACCATACAACTATAGCAGAGCCCATAAGAAGAAGAGATAATTTCTTTTTAGCCTGGCAAGTCCTCCACCAAGGAAAGATTGTCACAAGTTAGCCAATGAAAAATCACTATACTTTGTTTACTATCATCCTCCCAACTTCTTTACCACTCTGTAAAAAAACTACTCCTCTCCATTTTTGCCGGGAACTTGCATATTGGCTCACCATGGCTGCAGTCCCTGAATTGCAATTGCTGACCCTGAATATGCCAATTTTTGCTGTAGAAATAATTGACAGTATATTTGTTCTAGATTATCACATCTAATGTCATTGAACAAAGTGGTGAAAGGAAAGGGTAAACTTAAGGTTTTGAATTCCTACATCAAGCACCCTACAATGAACTAAGCTTCTGGTGTATCCTGAAGGAGAGCCTTATCTCTTGAAGCTACAGAGCTAAAATTCCTAGAAATCAAATGCAGAACCTCATGTGATGGTGAACTGAATCACAGTGCAAGTTGAATTCTCATTCTTGCAAAGTATCATGTTTATGTTAGGACACTGAAAGTGAAACAGGTAAGAACTTAGCTATGGCCAGTAAGTGCTCAATCAGCCAGTAGCCAAGACTAAGAGAGTCCCTAACATGGCACAATTTCCCATGGTGATCAGACAGCTATCTTAACAGCAGGCTGATTACATCAGCAAGTTTCCATCATGGAAGAGGCAGCATTTTGTCCATAATGGAGTAGACACAGTGTATATGGGTTTATCTTCCCTACAAACAATGCTTCTGCCCAGACTATCAGTCTGAGACGTACAAAATGCCATCATGTTATTCCACAGAGCTCACCTCACAACAAAAGAGGTGAGGTAATATGCTCATGTCTATGGAACTCACTGGTCTTTCCAATTCCCCACCAACCTGAAGCAGCTGGTAGAGTGGCTTTTTGAAGACTCAGTTATGACATTAGCTAGGTGGCAATACCTTGCTCATCTGGAATGAGGTTCTCCAGAAAACTGTACATGTTCAGAATCAGTATTCAGTATATGATGCTATTTCTCTCATAGCCAGGACCCATAGGTCCAAACATCAAGGGGTATAAATGGAAATGGTACTGCCCACTACTACCCATAGAGTCCTACTAGCAACATTTTTGCTTCTTGTTCCTTCATGCTCTGCTGGGCTACAAGTTCCAGAGGTAGAGATGCTTCTACCAGGAGCCACAACAATAACTCACTAAACTAAAAGTTAAAGCTGCTTCCCCAGCCAATTTGGATCCCTCATGCTCTCTTCTTTTCTATTTCCCCTTTTTGGTATGAGACTGCCTCTTGTTTGCCAGTCATACCATTGTATGTTCAAAGCACAGAACATGTGTGATTTCACAGAGTCACAGTTGGAGAGTAATTTAACACACCTTGAGTTTCTCTCATGTTAGATTTAGACGATATTTAGATGAAACTTGGACTTTATACTTTTAAGTTGATGCTGGAATTAGTTAAAACTTTGGGGCTTCTAGAGTGGAAAAAATGTATTTGCTTATGAGAAAAACTTGGGTTTTGGATGGCTAGGGGCAGAATGCTGGGTATTTCCCCCCAGTTCATATATTGAAATCTTAACTCTCAAGGTAATAGTATTAGAAAGTGGAGGCCTTTGGAAGGTTTTAGATTATAAATTATAATTGAGATTAGTGTTTGTTTAAAAAAGGCCCGAAAAGCTCCACTGCCCCTTTTACCACGTGAGGTTATAGTGAGAATAAGGCTGTCAATGAAGAATGTCTATCTTCACCAGACACTAAAACAATGGACTTATCTAAGCATAAGTGCCTTGATTTTGGACTTTCCATTCTACAGAACTGTGAGGAAAAAAAAGCTGTTGTTTATAGCCAGTCACTTTATTATATTCTGTGTAGCACCTTGAGAAGACATATTACTCTGTGAATTTGTCAAAATGTACAATATTGGCCAACAATAACAAAGTAAATTTTTCATGATACAAATAAAAAGTGTATTTTAAAAAGGGTAAGTAAAATCTAAGTGGTCAGCATAAGTTGTTTAGTGTAAAAGTCTATTTTGCTATGTTTTAAAATGTGTACCATAAAATGTTTTCAAGGAAATATGAACAAACAGAGAACAAGGGAGAAAGAAGGAGAGGGAAAGTGGCAAGCAGGGAAGAAGGAGGGAGAAGAGAAGAGAAAAAACAATTAGAGTATTATTTTAAGAGTGTCAAAAATTCAAGATCTACAGAACATTACATAACTGATTGATGCTGTTGCTGTAAAACAGTGTGCTTATTTTTCCTAAAATGTTTTTATATTTATTTTTATTAATTATTCCTTTAGTTCATGATGGAACTTTCCATCCAGATTCCCCTTTAAGTCCTTTGAAATCTCTAATGCTGATAAGAATTGCCTCTTCCAAAGTCACTTCTCTTGACCAAGACCTGCTCATTCAATGACTGCTCAACATAGTCCAAAAATCTAGTCTCCTCATACCAATTTGGTATAATTCTAAATGACCACACTCATTCAAAGGGATCAGCTGGGATCTTCATTGAAACTGGAGCATAATCCAATTTTTTTTCTCCAGTCATGCTTCTGTCTTTTTCTATTACTTCTATAAATGGTGAATACAAAAACATTCCTCAATAAACTTCCTACACACTAATTTAATCTCTGTTTCACATTCTACTTCTCTGGTAATCCAGTCTATGACAATCCTTCCCAAACTAGGAAAAAGAAAACTACTTCTTTTGCAGTAAATTGAATAATTAAACATAGAGCTCCAGTGGAAAACAGAAGATTGAGAGCATCTCACAACTATAAACAACCATTTTTTTTTCTAAATAAGTATGCAAAGCCATCAGCTTAGTTCAATTCTCCAAAGTTCTCTTGGTTTTCAAATACTTAGTTCAGTTATTAGATAAAAGGAAAAGATTTAATCAATTATCCTCAACTACATTTATGACTTCATTATAATTTCCTTTTGAAGGAATTTTTTTTAATGCAAAACACCAGAGAATCCATTTTTGTTGACTGTAGCTGTGAATTTATTTCCTGAGAACACATAAATCTTTGAATAAAATCTGTACTCTATCTAATATGTAATATTGGAAACCTGTTTAAATTGCAATTTTAATTCTTACCAGTGCATAAAACTATTGGAAGTGGGGAAAAAAATCTGGATGAATGATTTAGCTTACATTAGCAACATTCCAAGAATTCAATATTTCTACTAAATAGAAAAAGAGATATTCCCTTTAATATTTGGATATTGGCTTATTGTACATGCAACACAAGTATTTATATGTCAAGACACTTAGTACTGAAAAATGTACTGTTTGCATAATTAAGATGGATTAAAATGTCTAATCTTTTAAAATATTCATAGTGAATTGAAACAAAATAAATGAATGTTTACATAAGTGTTAATAGTTTGGATCATGAGTTGAGGTAGGATGGGGAAATAAGGAAGAAGACATAAATAAATTACTTGGGCAGAGAAGAACACATTCATAGAGAGAGGTGGTAACACATTGTCAGGATATAGCTTGAGGCAAAATAGGTGAAAATCACAAAGCAGAGACATGAAGCACAGAAAGGGAAACTAAATTGCAGAGGAGTAGCAAAAGCAAAGGCTTAATAGTTATTCTGTGTGGGATATGTTGACAGCATGCCAAAAGAATTAGGATCTAATCAGTCTGGAAGCCCAAAGACTGTGTGGAAGAGGCAGAATCAGATAAATGGAGTCTATAAAAAATGTCAAGGGAACAAACTGATTTTGAAGGGAATATTATGTTCCTGCCAAAATCCCTTGACTCAAAAAAGGAAAGACATATGATCCCTGCTGTTACATGACAGTTGGGTCATACTCTTCATTTTATGCACAGATAAGACTGACACTATTTTTCAGTCAACCCACAGAAGATCAATCCATCAAGGGAAGGGTTGACACTTTACTAAAGGAAAAGTCTTAAAACAGTAATCATAAACTATTTCCTCAGAATTCATATGTATATATATATATATACATATGCATATATATGAATACATTATATATATTAGTTTTTAGGCATATGAATTAATGATGTTACTTAAATTTTAAAGGGCCAAAGCTCTTAAGCGGTTTCCTTTAAATTAACTCACCTGAGAAACTGACAGTCATTCACTCAATACAGTGGACTGATGCTCATAGTTTATCTATTCTCAAATAAATCAACAGTTCTCCTACCAATTCAATTATGCTTAGCAGTTTTAGTTGTGTTTACTCCCCAATTTGTTTACCACAGTATTAACTAATATTGTAATCATACAGTATTGTATAATCCTAGTATGGTGAACTGTTGCAAGACATGTTTCCTTGAAAACTCCATCTTGTCCTTCTTTACTTTATCCCATCTTCTTGTCTTAATTTATCCCATCTTCCTTCTTGGAAAAACAGTCACAGTGCTGGTAAATGACTTAAGCTTAAAAGCAAAGACCTAGAGGCATAAGTGACTTAAGCTTAAGAACTGTTATGTGCCTAGAGGTCAGAGTAAGAGCTTAACCCTTTACCACCTAAGTGGCTTTCTAAATAGTAAAAGAACTTATATAATAGTAAACAACCCTGTATCATCCACCCATAGCCACTCCTCACTTGATCTCACAATAAAAGCAGTGTGGTTTCTTGAGGCAGGGCCTCTTGGTCCCTGAGACCTTGAGTTCCCCGGCTCCCACCTTTACCTAAGATAAATGTCTCTGTGTCTTGTTTTATGTTAACTATTTTTTCCTTAAGTTCCACAGCACCCGTTCTTCAGCCCCATCCTGCTGAGCTGGCTCCGGCAGTGAACATAAGTTCACCATAAGCCGATAGATGAAATACGAGGCTCTAAAGAGTTGTTTTATAACTAAATATAACTGTTCAATAAATATTGCATCACCCTATGAGAATCATTTACACTAGGCTCCAGGAGAACAATAGTATCACTACTCTCAATTTCAAAAGTAAAATAAAAATTTTAAGTAAGTCATCTATATATAGTAGAAAACATCTTTAACTCCACTGCTCACTAAACTTTCTGGTTTGGGGCATGTTATTTTATATATCTGAGTCTTTGTTTCCTCAATCTTTAATAAGAATTTCATATTTCATGTATGGTTACAATATTATCTCCTCCTACATGCTCTTCTTCAAGTGTGAATTTTATCCTCCAGTCATGGAAGTGTGAGTTCAGTGTCCTCTCTTGAACCTCAGTGGGTCTTTGTACATAGTAAATAGAGCTTGTTATCAATGTGAGAAACACAAAACTTAATTCAACAGCAGGATATATTCATTCAAAACTTGATTCATTTTGCTAAAGAGATTTACAGATAATTGGATTTTTAGTCCCGACAAAATGTTTTTAAAAATTGTCACAATAATTAGCATCATTCTGATAAGAAAATCTGACAAAGGCTGTAAGAAAACTCCTCATGGTCTAACCATGTGCAATGGTGGGTGACTCCAGGCTGGAAAAGTTCACTAGAAACAGACTCTATGTTGTAATGGCATAATAGGAAAAAAGTTCATGGTCACTTAGTTATCACATTTGCTAGGAGGTGCCAATATACAAATTTAATTTTTCGCTAATATATACGACATATTCAAAATAGTAGAATTGTAACATTTTCTATTTTTCTCAAAGGAACTTATTTTCTCAAAGGAACTTATTTTCTCAAAGGTTTTAAAAATCAAAAGAACATAACTAAATGTGTGAGAAGTTATCATATTAATTCGAATTATATATTTTACACCTGTTAGCCTATGTTTTGGTGTACATGATCTTGGTTTTTGGGGAGAATCTTTTTGTGTTTTAAAAATTAATATTCAACTAATTGAAATAAGATTTAAAAACTAGACCTCTACTTTTAAATCAAAATTATAAAAACATATTATCCTATATAAATTTAATTTATCTCTGAAATCATGTTAGGGCGTTGCACTTAAGTAAATAATTTTCTTAAGAAATGTAAATTTGATTAATGTATGTAATATACTCATTTTTCTTCAAATACCTTAATCTGAAGTTCCCATCTTGGCGCAGTGGAAACAAATCCAACTAGGAACCATGAGGTTGCGAGTTTGATCCCTGGCCTTGCTCAGTGGGTTAAGAATTTGGCGTTGCCGTAAGCTGTGGTGTAGGTTGAAGACATGGCTCGGATTCTGTGTTGCTGTGGCTCCGGTGCAGGCCAGCAGCTGTAGCTCAGATTAGACCCCTAGCCTGGGAACCTCCATATGCTATGGATGCAGCCCTAAAAAGACAAAAAGACAAAAAATAATACCTTAATCTAGCAAAACTATCCCAATTTTTTATATATGCCATTAATTTATCATACAAATATAGACAATTTTAGATTATCTTTAAACATTTTAATAAGTCTGATTTCTGCTACTTCTCATGGCAAATCTGAGTACAAAACGTCAGCATTAAATACACTTTAAATATGAATACAGATTACTCCTGAGACCCAGCACAAAAATACTGATGGTTTGTGTTTGAGTTACTCATTCATCTTTACCTTTAATTCTAAGGATCCAAATTTAAAGATGTCCACTACCACTATATTTTCAGAATCATTTCTATAGTTTGTCACTAAGGAAATTGAAATTAGCATTTCAAAGTAAGACAGGTTAATTTCCCTGTGGGCTGAATTTGTTTATTAAACATACTTAGCCAAGATGACCAATCTAGAAATACACATATCCATCAAAATTTTTCATCTTTCTGTTTAAGCAACAAGCCAGTAAAGACTATCTATTCCCTCCAAACAGGAAGTTCTCTCAGCATTCATATCCTGGGTTCAAGTTTTGCTATTACCTGCTAGCCTCCACATAGATTGCTTTACCATTTCAATGGTTTCAATTAACCTATTTATCAGATGACTATTTTGAATTATATGTATATACTTTTTCCTTCACGTCAAACACTTAAAGACTTTTAAAATATACATAAAGATTCATCAAGCTTTAATCTAGTTTTAGACTAAATTTTTCTAAAATAACTATAGTCACGATATTCTTTCAGTCCTCCTTGAAATATTTAGAAAAGGTTATTTGAACTTTTCAAAGGAACATGTAAATTACTACAAATATATACATATACATACATATATACATACATGCACACATATGAATATACACATACATTTTTTATTTGTAAGCATGATTGAAGAGAAATATGAAAGAAAAGACTCCAACATTAATGAGGACCTACTATAAACTACTCAATTATCTTTATATGTATTGCTGGTTGCCATATGCATTTTACAAGTGAGGATATGAGTCTGAAAGGAATTAAGTCGCTTGTTCAAAGTCACAGAGTAGTTCATATGATATTTGAATTTATATATCTATAATTTTCATATACTATGTTTTTTTCATAATATCAAAACAATGTAATTTTTGGGGAAAAATAAGACTCATGAAGAGAGAAGCACTGCATTCAGACTAAAAATCAAAAATGAGCAAAAGGGGATTCATAAAACTTCCTCCTTTCTATTCCAAAGAAGATTTGGGTGGGGGAGAGGTTGATACTAAATGTAATTTTGTTAAAAACATACTGGATCTACATTTAAATTTCAAAATTCTAACTAATAATGAATCCAGTGAATACAAATATTTTACTATACTTATATACATATATTTTAAGATACATATATAAAGTTATATACAATACATAAGAATATAACATTTGTATGTATATATTCTCATGTATTAAATTACAGTATTAATATTCACCCATTTTAGGGATTATTGAAGAAACTATCAAAAGGACTTAATAACTCCAATGGCTATAAAAACCTTTCAAAAACAAAACCAAAAATAATTAAAGTGGAAATAAACTACTCTCTGCGACTTGTTGTACCCTTTATGTTTATGAGGGCACTAAACATAAACCAATAAATTGCCTAGGAATCTGATTTTATTTTACTTTATTTTTTTAATTTAATTTTATTGGAATACAGTTGCCTGACTTACAACGTTGTCTTAGTTTCGAGTGTACAGCCAGGTGAATAAGTCATACATATAAATATATCCATTCTTTTCTACCATATAGGCTATTACAAACTATTGAGTAGATTTCCCTGTGCTATAGAGTATGTTCTCACTAATTACCTTATTCAATACAGTAGTGTGCATATGTTATTTCCATCCTTGCAACTCTCCCCTGCCCCAGTGGTTTCACCTATGGTATCCAGAATATTGGTTTTGAAATCTGTTTGTTTCTGTTTTCTAAAAATTCTTTTATATCATTCTTTTGTATCATTTTTATTAGACTATGTGGTATCATATGATATTTGCCTTTCTCTGTCTGACTTACTTCACTCAGTATGACAATCTCCACGTCCATCTACGTTGCTGCAAATGTCATTATTTCATTCTTTTTTATGGCTGAATAATATTCCATTGTATATATGTACCTCATCTCCTTTATCCAATCCTCTGCTGATGGGCATTTAGGTTGCTTCCTTGACTTATCTATTGTAAATGGTGCTGCAGTGAACCTTGGGGTGCACATTATCTTTTCAAAGAATTTTGTCTGGAAAGATGCACAGGAATGGGATTGCTGGATCATAAGTTAGATCTGATTTTAAAGTGAATTGTTTTCAATGCTATGAGTCTTAGAAAATTTTCAAATTTTTCAAATTTTCAAATTAAATGAAATTTACTTAACATATTATAATATAGCTTTATTAAGCATACTCCCGCCTATCCTTTGGATCTCTGCAATGTCTTATGTTTCACTTAGGTATGAAAAATTATCTTGTTTGACAAATCATTCCAGTGCTCTAATAGGGCCAGTTGGAGGAACTACAAATTAATATCAGCTAGTCCCTAAAAACAAGGGACTATGCCGAATATTTTCCTTTAATAAAAAATAAATATTCTCTATCTTTCTTACATTAATTCTTCTATTAGTGTTCTTTAAAATAGAGACTGTCAATGGCTTTTATCTATGGCTTTTATCAAAGAGTAATTAAAAGGAGTATACATTAGCAATTTCTCAATATAATTTATTTTTGAAAATTTCTTAATAAATAAAAAACTGACTTTTTTTCTTGGATACTAAGACTATAATACAGGAAAAAAATCTTAAAATGCATTCACTTTTATGTTTAACTTTGAAATTTTCAATTATTTCTTGAAAACTGAAATATTCAGAGAATTAAATATTTTCTTTTGAAAATTCAACAACATATACTTGAGCTTAACTATTTTCATAACTATGAAAAATATTTGACATCTAGCATATACTACAGCATGACCATCAACACTACGGAAAATATAAATCCTTTAGAATTCATTTATGAAAAATTATTGCTTTGAACATGGTATTAATTCCTTTTGAGGTAATAATGCCTTTTAAAAAGTGAAATATTTAAGTCAACCTAAAATACCTCATCTTAAAATTTTTGGTATCCTTGGAGGTTAAATTAAGTAGGTTGAAATTGAATAGGTGAGCATTAATACCATGTTTCAGAATGCATGGTTATAAAAAATAAAAACAAGTGTTCTGTATCATTTACTTATAGGTATGTGTTTTTACTTTTTTTTTTTTCTTTTTAGGCTGTACCCACATCATATGGAAGTTCCCAGGCTAGGGGTCAATTCAGGCCTGCAGCTGCCAGCCTACAACACAGCCTCAGCAATGCCAGATCCGACCCACATCTGCAACCTATACCACAGATCACGACAATGCCAGGTCCTTAATGGGCGCCAGGGATCAAACCCCTATCTTCATGGATACTAGTTGAGTTCCTTTCCCCTCAGCCAGAACAGGTATGTGTTTTATTTATGTGAAATCATCCAGTAGTATTATACTGTGTACAATATTCCATAGGTTTCTTTCTTATGTAATGGTTCAATTTCTTAATTTATAATATCTGAATATGTTACCAAATAACTCTTAATAGGAAAATTAACCTAAGAGATATGTTTAAAGATTCCTGAATTATGCTTCTATTCCTACTTTGTATTTAAACTCTTCTGTTCATATGTTTATTAATTCAATTTAAAAATCTTTATTTTTTATAAGAACCAATGATAAAATGGTGAAAATATATAGATTTTATGATAACTTTTTAGAGAAAGATAACTTTAGCTAGTCTCCCTGAATTTATACCCTAGTTCCTCAATTATATGTGGTATTAAAAAGATTGTCAAATTAACTCATCATTTTCTCATATGTAAAATGACAAAAATAATAGAGCAGTCAGTTCTCCTTATGATCCAACTACTTATTCCTAAAAATCACAACAGTATACAGAATGACAAGGTTTTGAGGAAAGTGACAGAAGACATAAATTAGGACATAAGATTTAAAAATTTTTTCATTGACATACAAAACAAAAATACAGGAAGCAAGTAGTGAAATAGTTGCCCCAAAACTGAGTTCCCCTGCTGAGTTTATTATTAACTTCTCTATTCAAAACTCTACTCCTTTTCTTTTCTTGAACCTGTTCCCCTCAAGATTGAGGAGTACAAAAGAAAAGGGGGGATTGAAACTGTATACAAGTCCTTGTGTCCCTGACCTTTGAAGTAAAGTGCTTTCTCCCAGGCCTCCACTAAGTCTCAAAAAGCTGAATCAAGAATTAATGATTATGGGAGTTCCCACTGTGGCTCAGCAGTAAGGAATATGACTGGTGTCCATGAAGACATGGGTTTAATCCCTAGCCTCACTCAGTGGGTTGTGTCACAGGTACAGC
This sequence comes from Phacochoerus africanus, assembly GCF_016906955.1. Taxonomy (NCBI): domain Eukaryota; kingdom Metazoa; phylum Chordata; class Mammalia; order Artiodactyla; family Suidae; genus Phacochoerus; species Phacochoerus africanus. The sequence continues at coordinate 91,851,265 of NC_062553.1, forward strand.
TCAGATCCCGCATCCCTCATTGCTGTGGCTGTGGCCAGCAGATATAACTCCAATTTGACCCCTAGCCTGGGAACTTCTATGTGCCACAGGTGCCAAAAAAAAAAAAAAAATTAATCATTAGAAAACACGAAGATGTAGAAACAAAAGTTATCTGTTGGGCTGAGAAACTGGTAACAGTTTAGACTATAAATCTGCCACATAGCCAAATAGCCAAACTTACGCTTCCCTGAAAGATATAAAGTTCTGACACATATTCCTAAGTTGTTTCTATAGAAAGCAGAGCCAACTACAAGAAAACTGCTGACACCAGGAACACAGACCCTAGACTACTGGAAACCAGAGGCTGATGATGCTTGAAACTTCATCTTGATGCCAACCAGTCTGAGAATTGGGTATAAGCTAATCATGCACCCAGCAACACCCTCCCTCGTACTGCCATTAAAACACTTTCCCTGAAAGTCATCAGAGAGTTTGGAGCTTTTGAGCATGAGCTACATTTTCTCCCTACTGCAATAAATGCTGTATCCCTCACCACAACCTGCTTTATGGAGTGTGGGCGAGCTGAAGCCAAGTTGGTTCAGTAACAGTAAAGATGGTAGTATAGTTTTACACTTATTAAATAATTAAAATACTACAATAAGTATTAACATTTTACTTTGAAAAAAAACCAAAAAACAAAAAACTTCAGTTTGCCACAGAAGTGGAAGCTGGAATGATTGAAGCTCATGAGTTGTTCTTATGAACAAGTGTAAATTGGTAGAAGGAGGGTATTGATGTAAAGAGAAACATTGGAAAATCTGTAGACATCTACCAGGTCTAAGTATTTTAGAAATTCAATATAAGGTATTGAAGTTACAACTATAGCTTAAAGAAAATGGGGGGAGTTCCCGTCGTGGTACAGTGGTTAACGAATCCAACTAAGAAGCATGAGGTTGCCGTTCGGTCCCTGGCCTTGCTCAGTGAGTTAAGGATCTGGCATTGCTGTGAGCTGTGGTGTAGGTTGCAGACACGGCTCGGATCCCACGTTGCTGTAGCTCTGGCATAGGCCATCAGCTACAGCTCCCATTAGACCCCTAGCCTGGGAACCACCATATGCTGAGGGAGCGGCCATAGAAAAGGCAAAAAAAAAAGAAAGAAAGAAAATGGGAAGCCGCTGAACAATGGAATCATATGACTTCATTTTACCTTTAGAAAGATTTCTATGTGTGCAGTATGAAAAACAGATTTCTGTTGAAAATCTCTATGGTAGAAGGTCCTTTAGGAGGAATAATATGAAATTAGGCAAGATCATAAAATATGTGACCTAAGTGAAGATGGCAACTGAAGTGATGGATATAAGTGAAGGGATTTGAACTACATTTAGGAAATAGAAGAATTTTGATGGATTATTTAACATGGGTTAGGGAAGAAAAAGATGAGGTCAACAATGAGACAGACTTTATTGGCAACTGAGTGGACAGTAAAACACACACACACACAAAGGAACTGACTTAGACTTGGGAAAATACAGGGTGATAACTTTTATTTTCCTGAGAATAGTCCAAATGGAGACTTCAGTATACAACTGAATATATGACTATGAATAAAGAGTATGCTGTGACAGGAGTCAAGTTAACAGAGCATGAAACACTGGTAAAGAATATCTCAAATGTCACTAATGAGAAAATGACTGAAAAAGTCCATGCTTGACTAATAACACCGAGGTCATTTTTGATTATTTCAAAAGTAACTTGTTATGTTGAAGGTACAGATCTCAGAATACAATGAGTTGTGCAAAAAGTCAAGAAGATAAGGAGTATAAATAATTATCAATAATTTGGACTATGTGAAGATATCATTAGCTGGAGAGAACATAGAGTAGAATTTGTTTTGTTGTTGCTTAATAGATTGATCTATATCTCTCTAATTGTCCAACGATCCATCCCTAAAGAAAAATAATTAATTATACATGACAAACTTTGGTCCGAAGTGTGCTAGAGAAGGGGAAAAAGTATATCTCAAAACACAAGTAGAAAAATTATTTCTGACATAGGAAGTAATATTTCTTCTATTACAACTGGAAAAAGAATGGAAGGGATAGACTGACACACATGTATTTCCCTATTATAGTAATGGAAAACTGAATTAGTTCTCCATTGATTGCCTTACTGAGTGAAAGAGATATATCTTGTTTGACAGTAAGGGAGAGGAGATAGGAGGTTTTCTGCTGACTTTATACAGTTTTGAAGACTCATATATGACCTTTATAATGTGCTATACATTTTTGTCTTAAACTTATATTGTCTTATATGTCTTCTAAGAGAATGAAAAATATTTTTATTTCAATCTCTTTATAACAGACTTTAGAACTACTGCACACCTTTAGAACTAATGCACATTTTTTCATTGATGTTAAGGAGCACTAGAAATATTATGAAAAACAGTACACTAATTTAAATCCTTATAATAATATGGGGCATAAGTCATAAATCAATATTGCAAATAATTCAATATGTATAACACATACCAGCTGCTTAGTGAAATATTGCTGTATGTGAAATGTTTTTTCACTTCTCCAAATTAATCTGTAAATATTTTCAGCCAAGTTGTAGCTTATCAAATATTGTAATAAAATGTCTACAGGAATCAGAAAAAGTCAGAGGAACACAGTTTATGGTAGTGCAACAAACAATTAAGATACAGTCCAAAGTTTGCTATTAGACAGTTTGTACAATTTTCAAAGACGCCTGACAGAGAGAATAAAAAAATCCTTATGCCTAAGTCGTCGTCTGTGGCCCATTATACCAGGCACGAAATGTATTTAGATGCTTTCAATGAGTTATCATGGGATCATATCCCTAAGTGCATAGGAATTTGTTGGGAATTCAAATAGAGTGACCTGATGTACTAAGCATTCCAGTTTGGCTAATAAGCAAAATCTCAGGAAGAAACTTTTGGTCTGTCATGTCCTTGATTTTGAGTAGTGTGACCTAAGCTCACATATGCCAAAGTCTCTCTAATGCCAGGAGGCAGTAAGGGGGGACCTGACGCCACACATTCAATTATAATTATTTGATTTAGCCTCATAAAGTCTTCTAAGTGCTCTGTGCCACATTTACCTATGTTAGAATAAACTTGTTCAGATATTTTGTCTGCATGTGAGTGAATGTATATAAATGCATAATTATATATAAGTGTATACATCATTTATATATACTATATATATATATTCATTCAGGTATTTTCAGCTTTAATCTTTCCTGAAAGTTAAAACACGAATAAGCCAAGATAATTTTATAGAAGAAAAATAATATTGTTCCGTATAGTTTGGTTTATTTTAGAGATTGGATATTCAATTTCCAGTTTGCCAGAAGTCTTTAGCTACTTTATAGATAATAAATAAATGATGCCTTCATCAGTCCTGCTGAGTACTACCTGTGGGCATTATAAATGCTGTTCATACTTTTACAGTATCAATAATACTAATATTTCTACTACTGATTTTGGACACTAGCCTATAATACTTATATGTAAAATGTAAATAATAAAAACATATGTAATATTAAGATATATTGAAATCATATATTAATTTCACTTTATAGAAATATTGAACATAATTTAGTATTTCATAGTTTAATCTTTATCCCCAAGTAAAAAATAGAGATTTACATATTTAAATCTCTCAGTACCAGCAACTGATGGAATTCTACTGTTTTTCTATTATTAAAACAAAACCCAATATAAAGATATTTTTTTTTGTTAAATAAATGCTTGGTGTGAGAATTGTATCTACCATCCCCTTATTATTCTTTTCTTATAGAAATTCCCCCCTCTCTGCTTCTAAGTCTTTGTTGTGCAAAATACTGTAATTCCCAGTCTCCCTTGTAACTAAAAAATGACTGGGTTAGGTTCTTGCTAGTGAAAAATGAGTAGAAGTTAAGTAACCCTCAATTTACTTAGCCTGGGCCTTACTCACTCTTCTCCTTCCTGGGACATGGAATAAGTACGCAGTGGTGACGAAAGGCTTAACTGTGTAGACAAGGGCAGAAATATTAAGGAAAGTAATTTTAATGAGCTGATGAAACTACAGCTTCTCTCTTCTGAACTGTTAAGTGAGAATAAAGATAAAATTCTGCCCTGTTTAAAAAATACATGTTTTAAGATTCTTTATTTTTTATGTATTTATTTATTTATTTTGTCTTTTTGCCTTTTCTAGGGCTGCTCCCATGGCATATGGAGGTTCCCAGGCTAAGGGTGTAATCGGAGCTGTAGCTGCTGGCCTACACCAGAGCTACAGCAACTCGGGATCCGAGCCGCGTCTGCGACCTACACCACAGCTCATGGCAACGCTGGATCCTTGACCCACTGAGCGAGGCCAGGGATCGAACCTGCAACCTCATGGTTCCTAGTTGGATTCATTAACGACTGAGCCACAACGGGAACTCCTGAAGATTCTTTATTAATGCAACATAAGCTGCACTCTAAATAATACATTTGGTTTAAAGATAAATATGGACATAATAGATAACTTCAAGTAGTTTTCAAAGTTTTCAAAGAATTCTGAATAAACAAATCTCACAGAGTGTTTCATGGTGATGGTTTTACCACTTTTCATGTCTTAGAGATTGTCAAAGACCTTGTACATATTTGAGAAACCATGTCTGAAAAGTATATATATATTTTTATTAGGTCTTTTTCAAAGTTTATTCTTTGTAGGTGAAGAATAAGTGAGTTTATAAGTATAAAAGGTTTACATACTTTTAACTCTTGTTCCAACAATTTAAAAATTCCATTATGATATTATATAATATTTTAATATTAACATATTTCTAGTACCTGAAAACTATTTATTTAAAAAAAAGCTCTAGATAATAATTGCTGAGTTAAATTGGAGTAATAAAAATATTCTCTTAAAAACAAGAGAAGACATAAAAAAGGAAAATAGAAACTTGCAGCTAAAATCATACTGAGAAAGTAGATGCTTTCCCTATAGGACTGAAAAGAAAGCAAAAACATCTGTTTTATCACCCCTATTATAAGTAATACTGGAAATCCTAGCTAATTCAATAAGACAAGAAATGGAAAAAAAAAAAGAATATATACTGAGAAAAAAAGGAAATTAAACAGCCTTTGTTCATAGACTAACTGAAAATTCCAGTGGACAACCCTAAAAGAGCTCCTAGAACTAATATAATAAGAGATTATAGCAAGGTTATAGGATGGGTTAGTATATTTTGAAATTACAAACAAAGTATTATTTAAGTCTGAATCAAACTAAAGGAAATAATCAGGAATAAATCTAACAAAATATGTACAAGGAAAACTGCAAAACTCCAATGAAAGAAACTAAAGATGATCTAAATGAACGAAGAGATATACCATGTTAATAGATAAGAAGAGTCAATATTTTTATGTAACAGTTTTCTTTTTTTGTAATTGATCTATAGACTTAATGGAATCCCAATGAATTTATAAGTAGTTAACCAAATGATGATAAATTTTATGTGGAAAAGAAAAAGAGCCAGACTTTGTGACACAATGTTAAGGAATAAAAAGTCAGCAGAATGACACCACTTAACTTCAAGCCTTACTATAAAACTACAACATCAAAATGGCATGGTATTAGTGAAAGAAGAGAAAGATAAATAAATGGAATAGAATAGAGATGCTAGAAATAGAGCCACTCATATATATTCAACTAATCGCTGACAAAGAAAAAAAGAAATTCAATGAATAAAAGATAGCTTTTCAATAAATGACACTGGGACAACTAAAAATCCAGTTTGTTTAAAAAATGAATTTGGACACAGACCTCACATATTCCACAAAATGTTAATTCCCTATGAATCAGAGACCTAAATGTCTACTCAAAACTATAAAAACTTTTGGAAGGTAACTTAGAAGTATATCTAGTGACTTTGGACTTCACAACAATGCTTTAGATAAAACACCAAAAGCACTATCCATGAAAGAAATAAAGTTTCACTAAAGTTAAAATTTTCTACTTTCTGAAGACACTGTTAAGAGGACAAAAATTAAGGGACAGACAAGGTGAAATCTTTTGCAAAATACATATGTAATAAAGGATTGGTACTCAAAAGATACAAAAAACTCAAATATAAATAGCTCAATAATAAGGAAATAAACAATCCAGTTAAAAATGAGCATAAGATTTGAACACACATTTAACTGAAGAAGATATACTGATAGCAAATATGCTATGAAAAGATGTTCAACATCACATGTCATTATGGAATTGCAAACTAAAACAACGAGATAATCACTACACATTTATTTTACTCTCTAAAATACAGTGAAAACACCAAATGCTAGCAAGGATGTAGAGCAGCAAGAATTTTAATTCATTCCTGGTGAGAATCTAAAATGGAACAATCACTTTGGAAGATTGTTTGATATTCTCTTACAAAGCTAACGATAGTCTTATCATATATTATCAATAGACATACATTTACTTGATTGAGTTAAAAATTATCTCCACACAAAAACCTGGACACACATATTTATAGAAGCTTTATTCATTGTTTGTTTTTGGTTTTTGGGGGTTTTTTTGGATTTTTTTAGGGCCATACCTGCGGCATATGGAGGTTCCCAGGCTACGGGTCATATAGGAGCTGTAGCTGCTGGCCTACTCCACAGCCACAGCAATGCGGGATCCAAGCTGCATCTGCAACCTACACCACAGCTCACAGAAACACTGGATCTTTAACCCACTGAGCGAGGCAAGGGATTGAACCTACATCCTCATGGATCCTAGTCAGGTTCATTAACCTCTGAGCCACAACAGGAACTCCAGAAGCTTTATTCATAATTGCCAGAAAGGGGAAGCAACTTCAATAGGTGAGTGAAAAACTAAACTACAGTATAGTCATTCAATGGAGTATTGTTCAGCAACATAAAAAAAAAAAAATCAAACAAGATATGAAAAGACATGGAAGAAACTCGAGTTCCTGTTGTGGCTCAGAGGAAATGAACCCAACCAGTATCCATGAGGATGTAGGTTCAATCTCTGGCCTTGCTCAGTGGGTTAAGGATCCAGTGCTGGTGTGAGCTGTTGTGTGGGTCGCAGATGAAAAATTACGAGGATGAAGAAAAAGGCTTGGATCCTATGTTGTGGCTGTGGTGTACGCTGGCAGCTTTAGCTCTGATTCAACCCCTAGCCTGGGAATTTCCATGCTGTGGGTGTGGCCTTAAAAAGACAAAAAAAAAAAAAAAGAGAGAGAGAGAGAAAGACATGGAAGAACCTAAATGCAAATTGCTAAATGAAAGAAGTCAATCTGAAAATGATACATATTGTACTATTCCAACAATACGACATTCTGGAAAGGCAAAACTATAGAATTGGTAAAATGATCATTGGTCACCAAGGGTTTAAGGGGAGGTAGAGATCATGGCACACAGAGGATTTTCAGGTGTGGACCATGTTCTGTTGTTATGCTCTCTCTTTATGACTTTCAGAGACACATTTCACACTGGCTAAAATATACTAAAGCCTGCTGTATTCTAAGTCCTTGGCATACCAGGGGTAGATGGATGAAAATATTTCTGTCAGCTTTTGATTATTCCTCTCATGGATGCATTGTGGAAGTGAAATAGGACAAGAGGGTGTGTAAAAGTCAGGTTGAACCACATTTAGGAAAAAAAAAAAAAAAAAAAGCCAAGTACCTCTGGTTGAAAAATGTCTGTATGCAAGAGACATCAAAAATCATTTACAATGGCTGCAGGTTCAAGGAAAAAAAATTTAGACCAGGCTGGTTGCAAGTGAAGGGGACTCCTGGGCTTTGAGCTGAAAACCCTGCATAGGGACAGTGTTTGAGTAGTTACCTTTTTAACCTTTCCTTGCACTGAACTTTACTTAGATGAAGATTTAGATTTCTAACTTCTAGCTGGACATTTCTACACAGATAAAACACTATCATGTAAAAACTGACTCTGTTCTTCTCCCAATGAACCCTCACTTGCTTTCTGATCTCTCAACTCAAATATCACTCCTTAGTTATCCTTGCTATAAAGCCAAGGTCTATTTATGATTTTTTCTCATTTTCCTGCTCTTATGTCTAAATTATATATCAGACCAATGACTCTACTATACTCTGTACTCAAAATGTGCTTTTTAAAATTACTGGCAAGAAGATTTAAGGATAGTAACTTTTTATCATTAAAAATTACCATGTGGATTTCTTTAATATTTAGTTGCAAACTTTATTTGGTCAGGAGCCATATAGGTTTTGCTTGCTACTGAGTACCAAATGTGAAACAATGTGTGGCATATAGATGGAATGTAAATCTTTTTGGAATGAATTATAATTATAAACAAATTAAATGTTACTCCAGAGAAAGAAATAATCTCTACACCAACCCAACCCCTTAAAATTAATCTGGATGGTAGATACAGGAACCCCATCTAAAAATACATCATGTTACAAAATTATTATTACCAATGTCTGAAAATGGAACAGAAATTTCCTACTGAGGAGAATTAGAAATTTTTCTACTGAGGGTAGGGATCTGCTATAGATGGTCTTTAGCAAAAAGTTTAAATAACATCTAGATGTTGAAAAGTAGATTTGAGGTCTAGATTAGGAAAAGAATAGGCAGGAACACTTATCTGCCCTGTATGGAAGGATCATCAAATAGGGTCTAGAGGTTGGCCCACAGGGAGACATCAGAAAGAGACAATGGATGAAGACTAAGAATATATATTTTGGAAGGAAGCCAAAATTTAAGGAGGGATGTCTTATGGGAAAGTTCCCATGATAAGAGATAACCAAGTATAAGAATAATGGTTCCAAATGTAGTCTCTGTAGTAACACCATATGTTAGCCAAATTCTATTATACAGGTCAGTCTTGTGTTGACTGTAGGGAAGGAGTTATCAAGAACCAAAACCCTCTCTCTATTACATTATAAATTTTCTACATATTATATATATTACAAATTATATAAAAATTAATCACATTTGTATATTAAAACATATATAAAATAAAAAGAATGTGTCATTTATTTATAAAACAGATTTTATTCAAATTAGAAAATATAAGTTATCTTAAAAATAGAAATTTCATATGGATTAAAAATTAACATTCATTAAAATCTTATACAAATTCAAATTCATTAATTTTTTTTAAAATTTCAGGGTAAAAACTAATTTTATTTAAGGGTGTTATGAACAAGTTGTTCCTATTAATTATAGATAATTCTATATCAATTCATAGCCAATGACCAAAAGATACAAAAAGATTTCAGTTTTCAGACATAACTTTTGACTATTGTACACAGCTCAGATAAATTCAAAATACATCTTCTTCTGTTTACTATGAATTCTATTATGTAAAGTTTGATTAAACATTGTGGATTTCATGAATATATTTACTAAGAGTTCAGGTGATGCCAGGTTAATATTATAAAAACTTTACGGAAATCCCAACAAAATCAGTTTATATTTCAAATATTGCTATTTAAATTAAGTATTCTTTTAGAAAGAAATCTTACACACAAAACTTTCAAAATACTGTGCAAATTATAACATGGAAAAGGGTTTATTTTAATAACTAAATAAAATTAAACCTACTGATCCCTCTAAAGTGTCTTAAAACCAATGGTATTATCCATCTCTCTCATTACCTGTACATAATGCTAGCTTCATAAATATGTACTGCTAAATACACAGAATAAACATAAAGGGATATTGAGTAATATAATCAGAAACAGTAGAAGAAAAACAGAAATTCTAATAATGAAGGGTCTAATTAAAAGTTGTGGGAGAAAGAACAAAACGAAGCAAAGAAAAGAAAGTGAAGGTTATATATAGCTTTACAATTGGCCACTTACCCGCCTCTGCAGCATGTCTAATGATTAATTCTGATTGAAGAACAAAGACTACTGGTTTGATGTGCTTAACTAACTGAATTCCTAAGAGGAAAAGAGCTGACAACTAAAAAGAGACTGATGATTTTAATTTTGAATAATTTGAAGTATAACTAAATTTTAAAAAGAGAAAAACTATTGAAAAGTATATGTTTCTCTTTTGTTTACATAGTAAAAGAAAACACAGCATTAGATTCCTTAGTTCTTTGTAGCTATGCTATTTGCTGATTTCTCAAATTAATCTTAACAGAGTTAACCTAAATCCATTAGTTGGTCTTGAATATAGACACATTTCCTGGACACTTTAACACATTTTCACAAGTATAGATAGAGGTATTTTCCTTTCCATTTTGAAAATTCTGAAATTATAATGCAACCTCTAAATGTCCAAAGAAACTCTGTAGCTACTAGGCAGACAGGAACATTGTGTTTTCATATCATTGTAATTACACATGCATATGTAAATTTAGCAGGTGAATGGTCTAATCAACTAATTATCAGCTGTGTTGAATTATTTATATTGGAAATATCACCTCATTGTATTATTTTATCGGAAGCAGTTTGATTTAAGCCAGACTTCCTGTTTTAACATAAAATATATTCAAATATATTATAGTAAAAATCAAGGCTGGGCGCAACATTCTGGGCACATAATACATAAATAAAGGCACTAAGCAAACATTAACTTAAAATAACTAGAAGAGACAGAAAAAATATTATTTAGGATATTATTTAGGTTTGTTTGGTTTGCAAGTGACAGAAATCATTATTAAACCAGAGTCATTAGACAACATACAGAGCTAAGCTTAGGAAAATCAGCAATGAAGATCAAATATTTGAATACTTGAGAACAACCATTTCCTTGTCGCTCTTTCTGCTCTTAATTCTGTTCTCTCTTTTCATACTGATTCCCTTTACACTTCCATTTACTCTGATAAAAATATGAATATGAATATCTTTTTTTACCAGGAGAAAGAGAGAGTTTTGAAACCTGATTTGAAGCTTAAAATTCTTAGGGATCTCTTTGGTCCATTTTAAGACAAGTATCTAACTCTAGATCAATCAACCATGACAAAGACAAGAGGACTGTGATTAGCTTGACTGTAATCAGGTTCCACCCTAAGACTAATCACCTGTGGTATAGGAACTGACATTGTAAACATGATAATTCTCAGGTAAAGCTTATTGTTGGAAAGGAGGCAGTTATGACAAGTATTAGAATGAACAGGTAGCTAATCCCATATATTAACATTTATCCTGTATTTGCCATATGCCTCCAAATTATACATCAATATTAAAAATACTAATCATGACAAATCTTATGATTGTTGTGATTATTACTATGGGTTATAGAAAGCAACTCGCCAATAGAATAACCTAAATAATCCCGAAGGGTCTCAAAAGATTTAGAAAAATTTTCAGATTCTGAATATGATAAGGATAAGGTACAAAGTTTTATTGAGCTACCAAGGAAAAAATACCATGAAATTTTATGGATTAATGAATGCTACCTATTGACTTCCAAAACAAGATGATAGAGAGAGTACATAATGAAATCTAATTCCAGAAATGATGCATAACCTACAAAAACAAATTTGTGAATATAAAGCTTTGCTGGAGTTCCCGTCACAGCTCAGCGGTTAATGAATCTGATTAGCATCCATGAGGATGCAGGTTCAATCCCTGGCCTTGCTCAGTGGGTTAAGGATTTGGTGTTGCTGTGAGCTGTGGTGTATGTTGCAGACAGGGTTCAGATCTGGTGTTGCTGTTGCTGTGGCATAGGCCAGCAACTACAGCTCCGATTCAACTCCCCATATGCCACAGGTGCATTCCTAAAAAGCAAAAAAAAAAAAAACCCACCAACAACAGAACAACAACAATAAAAAACAAACAAACAATGAAAAGCTTTGCTAAAACAAAATGAGATTATTGATTTCATAAGAAGCAAAAATTTAGATTCAGGCATAAACAGAATATGCAGTCAAGAAAACAGAGTGGTCATTTGGATAGTAACCATGTTCCTATGAGACTAGGGTGGTTACTTTCTTCCTAGATGTTACAGCAGAAGCAACACTGACTTAAGGCAATAACTGATACCACCATATGTGCTCTAGATATAAAATTTAAACATAATCACCAACTGAGCCAGAGAGAACATGTAATCACTTTTCCAAAGTTACATAAAATTTTAAAAATGATAATCAATGAAATACTTAAAATACTAAAATGTTTATAGAGAATAAAAATCAGTCTTACAGTTTATATTAGGTACTAATTGCATTCAGAATAAAAATAATCCGTGCATAATTATAGATATAGTAGATTATTTTCCATGTATCAGAAAACAATATAATTTTACAAAATAAATTTGAACATATAAATTTTTCTTCAAAATTATAGATGCAAAATTTTATGGGATTTCCCTTTGTGGCTCAGTGGTAATGAACCTGACTAGTATCCATGAGGATGTGGGATTAATCCCTAGCCTAGCTCAGTGGGTTAGGTATCTAGCATTGCCATGGCTGTGGTATAGGCTAGCAGCTGCTGATTCAACCCCTAGCCTGGGAACTTCCATATGCTTCAGATGCAGCCATAAAAAGGTAAAAAAAATTGTCTAAGACAAATTGCAAATTTTATCAAGTGAGTTATAACTAAAAACATTGAAATATGTGTTAAATGGCAAGACCCTAAACAGTACCAGACCCAGACTGATTGGGGACTGAATTATGGCAACATTTCAAGGAATAAGTATTTTAGGAAACTATAGCAAACAAGAATGAGATTAAGGAACAATGCTGTAATTATAAAATGAGGCAGGAATCCTAAATAATATATCATACCCAGTAGGAGGATATTAAAGAATAATATTTTGTGACTAAGTAAAATAAACCCCATATAGTAAGGTATCTCAGAATGAAAAACATTATTAGCGTACTTTACTAAATTAATAGATTAAAGTAGAAAATATATGTGATAATTTTTACAGAGGGAAAATTGACAAATTTCATTACCAATTCATCACATTCAAGTAATCGTTGTGAATTGAAACTAAAAGTGAAGTTTCGTAAATTGACAAAATCATATATGTAAGCATCACACATAAAGAATACCTAGCCTCACCCCTATTATTACATTGTAATTTTGTTCCTAGCTAATACAAGAAAAATAAATGAGAGATATAAAGATTTAAAAGGAAGAGTCAAGGTCATTAGACTCAGCAATACAGTGGAGTAGTTAAAAGTAATCACTTAAGTCTGGAGCAAGGACTCCCAGGTTTCAGATCTCATCTTTGCCATTTACTACCAGATAACCTTGAAGTCATTTAACATCCTCTGACTTTGACTATTCATCTGTAAAACAGGGGTTATAATAACAACACTAATAACACCTACCTTGTGAAGTTCCTATGAGGTTTGAATAGTTAATTTACAGCAAGAGCCTAGAATAACTTTATCTGGGTAAATGCTGGGTAAGTTCTTAATTATATTTTTAACATTTACAGCCATTATGAACATCTAGGAAAGAATTAAGTCAACTGACAAATACAACTAATCAGATGTGAAATGTCAAATGGAAGTTCAAAAACAATAGTTTTCAGACAGCAACTTTACTAATTAAAACATGAAAGAGAGCAAAGATCTTATTCTTATATTCCAAACTACAATCACCCACCACTGATCAATTTCCCTGTAGTCTTACCCAGCAGAGTAAATGGCAATGCCAATTGTGTATGTGCTCAAGCTAACAAACTTGAAGCTATCTTTGACTTCTTTTGTCTGTATTGCACTGCATTCCATCAATAAATACAAAATCAAACCACTTCACATCCTCTTCATTGCTACCACTCTGATCCAGGACAGCGTAAATAATAAGTTATTTCATAGCCTCCTTCTTGGTGTCTTTCCTTTGACTCTTGTTCTTGTTTATTTTATTCTTAACAAAGAAGTCAGTTATTATTTTAAAAGAGAAATTAGTTCAAAATATCTTTCACTTCTAATTTTATTCAGAGCAAATTCAAAATCCTTAAAATTTCTAAGAATTTCTTATAAAATGTGGACAATTCCTTCTCTGATCTCTTCTTCTATGTCTCTCTCCTTCCTGTAATCCATTGCAGGCTCAAAGGAACCTTGATATTCTCCCAAAAAGCCAAGCATTTTTTCTGCTTCAGTGGCTTTACATTTGCTGCTCTTTGTAGAAATATTGTCCCTTAGATATCCACAGTTTAGTTTCTCACTTCAGGTTCTTGCTCTAACATCATTAATTATTTTCCTCATCTTTCTATTTAAAATTGCCACCACAGCCCCTCACCTGTGTATTCTTTGTTTACCATAATAAGCTGTATTTTTCTCCACAGCAGTTAAAAATATACATGTTGCATTTCCTTGATTTTTTTTTATTGTCTATATCTTCTCCATTAGAACAAACTCTGTGAGGTTAGCAAGTTTTTGCTTATTTTTGTTTTTCTTTTTGTTTTGATTCACACAGTTATATTTCCAGTATATAAACAGGGCCTGACAAATATCAGGCACTCAGTAAATATTTGCTTAATAAGTGAATGAATGAATGTATAAGTTAAATAAGATATAAAGTGTCTATCAATAAAACCAAAATATGTTATGAATAAAATCATATGAATAAAATCATACAATTTTTAAGAGTAGTAAAATGTAACATAACTAAATAACACTTAAATAGAGTAAATTAGATCCATATGCATCAACTTGGAGATAGTATCAGAAATATATTAAATTAAAAAGTAGGTTTATACACATCTACACACATGCTATATCAGTTCATATGCATGATTTCAATTATTTTTAACAGGTCATCATGCAAAACAGCTATTTACTTTATGTGAATGTAATATTATTGGTTTTTAAATAAACCTGGAAGTTTATAAATCAAACATAATAACTGTGGAGAGAACAACAGAAGTTTGTGCAAATTTAGCATACTTTATTATGACCAAAATTTGTTAAAGCCATTGAATTAATGTATGAAAAATTATATTTTTGTGCTTAAAATTTTCAAATCAGTGATAAATGGTAGTTTACTAAAAAAAAAGAGACAAATATCTTAATATCTAATGTATTATTTCTCTTCCCCCCAGAGTTATTAAATTAATGGTGTGTATTACTTAGAGTCCATAACATTTAAAATCAATGAAATATGAGTTTTGCACTTCAAAACTGGAATAGTGAAAATATGAAGAATTACATCAGAAACCTCTAAAGAAAAATAACAGTAATCATGCTATTTATGGATCAAGATTGTTAAATATCCTACCACCAGTGTATATGATGGTGTTACAGCTTAACAAATGTTTGGCTCTAAAGTCAGCATGCAAACCTAATACTTTGTTAACACTGACTTCTGAAAAATTCCTTCTAAGGGCAATACATTAAAAATAAGCATGTTTTTTCTCCACAAGCCGAGTACTACATTATATTATCACTGTGCTTGAACAGATGGCTCTTTTCCTTTTTATTTTCTATAAGCACAAAAAGATTTTTAAAAAATTCATTTAAGCACTGAAATCTCTCTCATTCCATTCAGATGTTTGTGTTCTGAGAGGGCTAAGGAAATGATTGTGACATGAGACACTAGCTATTCAAATCTTGTGAGCCTGATTTCACTGAATGAAATAACATGATTTCCATTATTATTTCTTATTTTGTTTTCTTTTGCTTTGTCATATTGTTGATTTGTATTTGCTGAGACCAAATGTACTTATGGTGAGAAACTATTCAGACCCGAGACAGTGAGAAACATAGAGGAAGAGGGAATACTCATAAGAGAAGCCTATTATGGACTTGAGAAGGAAACAGACCTGAAACAGCACAGATGTGCCCAAATGGTGTTTTAGTTCCACTTATTCTCTAAGAGGAACCCAAAACCGTAGACACTGAGTACTCTGGGGAATATAGAAGAGAGAGAAAATCTAAATTTAGGGCATCTGCTGGACATAGGTGTCCAAGTCACCATCCTACCTATAACATGAGTGAAAGAATGAATTCAACAAATGGGCTTATGGGAAAATTCAAGATGGGAAGAGAAGCTAATGTGAACTTGAATGTAGCCTTTAGGTTTATTCACTCTAAAACTGTTGTGGTTTTCACTATTGAAGTATTTTTGGTGGGGATATTTTACATGTCATGTTTATTATGAATGTTCATGAGTGCCATAGATTACTAGCATATTGAGAGTCACATATAGATGATGCTAACTTTGGGATCTCATGACTCTATAAACACTTTTGAGTTAGAAGTCTCTATGACTAATGATTTTGCTGACTAGAACCTTTGTTAAAAGGAGGAAGCCTTTAACCAATGGTACCCATTGAAGTTTTCAATGTGTTGCTGCTCTGTGGTTACTAGTTGCATTCTAGTTTATAAAGAAACTGTTAACTTTGTCAAAACTAACATTTTAAGTCATAGAGGATTTGTAACTTTTAGGATTTCAGCTCTTGGTTATAAAACTTTCGTATGATTTCTCAGATGTGATCATGGCAATCACTAAGATGGGTCTCATGGGGAAAACCTTGCCCTCCTCTTACCAGACTTTGTCCACAGCCAAGGTCTCTGTAGAGAGCTGCATAAAGGAGTCAGTATCAACCACCTGGCTGATCATAATCTTCACATATTTACATTCTTAGCCTTGGTGCCTACATTCCTAGGTCTCTTTTTCTGAGACCTTTTCCGTTGGGTCTCCCTCAATGGTGAGATCTATCTGATGATTGACCAGTGCACCATTCCAGGGGAATAAATGGAACAGGGAGAGTTAGATCCTCTGAGGTTTTATACTTTTGCTTATACCATCACAGTAAGTGATTAAAAGCTTAACTCTCATTTTTGACTCATAGTTGCTTTGATTAGCTGCTTAGACAGGGGACAACTAAGCTCTTTATCTCAGCTCAGCTGAGCTCCTAAGAACTCTTAGAACTGATACTCCCATTTTAGGATAGCTCAGTTGGAATTAACTAATAAATTCTTCAGAAAGGCCCAACAATCCTCACTTATCAATGGAAACTGGAAATGATATATTCTAAGAACTAATTAGGTTTGATTCAGTAGCATCTTGACTTGATGTTAAAAAGTAGAAGCTGTGCTATTAGGAGGAACGTTGTTCCCCACTGTCACCTTAGACAAGATCCTGGCTCACCAGGGACACTGATTTACAGAGTTTTCTTAAATACCTGGGGCATGGCTCACTGATAGATAGGTTGGGCTGAAACCTGATGTGTTCATTGTATTCAACCTCAGCACCATCAATGCAGAGCTGAAAATGGATATGAACACTCTGCTCAATGGGCAGAAATCAAGGCTATTCGGAAGTTTCCTTGATGAAATGTGTTATTTTTTTTACTGACACTTGAACTAATGTTTATAGCTTGTCTCTTCAGTGTGCCACTTAGAAGACTTCAAAATGGCAAATTAAAAGCACTCTTCTTGGGGGCCACAAACTGTGGAAACAGACCATAGCTGCTGATTGAACCACCAGGGTAACCCATGCAGTGTCTATGGTGAAGACCCATTTTCTGATGAGATGGACTGGATTCAAGCTGTTTATCAAGACTGTACTGTCCATTTTGCCACTTTTGTTCCTTTGATATTCATATCAATACACCCAATATCAAAAACGGGGCACAAAGGAAAGAATTCCACATTCCTGGAAGCTGGGCTACCACAGCATGTTAGACTTGTGACACTTACCAAGTTGATGTAACTGCTCATGGTGAGCAAGATCAAATAGCATAGTGTTTGCCTCTGTTTACTCCCAGCAGAACTAAGGTAGAGTGTCTATATTTGCTATATATAGCTTCCTTACCTAGGTTAATACTTCAGGCCAAGTGAAAAAGTTAATACAGAAAATTATGGAAAAAAACACCTGGCTTTCTAAGATAAACTTTGATAATCTGTGAGACTTGCAGAACTAATTGGGTCAAAGTCCCTTTGGGGAAAATCAAGGACAAAAATGAAAGTTGGTCTCATCTAGCTGCTCAAAGCCCTGTCCATAGTAGCCTTATTAAAACAGATTCAGACTCAGTCTGTGTTGCAGAGTGACAGACAGAATGATGTGAGCAGAGATAATGAGCCCAGACATCAGGTTGAGATATAAAAAAGGGGTGGATATAGTCGAGAAACAATACTCCATCTGTCTCTCATGTTTTTATATATCTTAGCAAATCACTAATAGTACTTTTGTTCTAGAGTATATTTTTAATATTTTTGAATAACAATTAGCTTTGGAGGATAGAGATAGTGTCTCTCCTCACAACACATAGCAGATTTGCTATACTGTCTAATAAAAATAATTTTCCCCTCTGGGTAATGAAAATAAATTAATTTAAAAAGTTTGCATAAAGCCAAGTATGAAGATTTGAGTTTCTAAGCTCAGAGTTCTGGAAACTGCTGCACAAAACTGTTAAAACAGTGATAACTACAATTGTTATGAGAAATAAACTGTCCTTTTCTCTGATCCAAGGTTCTTGAGTCATCTACCAAAATCCATGAAACTGTGGCAGGGTAATGTGTTAGATATCAGTAGGATATATTTTCACATATTTCACATTTCATGCCATATTCTTCCCTATGCATATCATAGCTTCATCACATTTTGTTATTTTTTTAATGTCATCTTTTCACTGAGGCTATAGTCACCTGATCTAAAATTACTTCCCTCACACCCACATTTCCCATGCTACTCCCTTGATTTTTTTTTTTTTTTGCCTTAGCACCAGTATCTGGCAGTCCTACTTTATTTTACTTATTCATGTGGTTCATTGTGTCTCAACCAAAGACATAAATTTGCAAAGGATTCTCTTTCCTTTATTACTGAATTGACATTATCTAGAACTGTGGCTTAAATAGAGGAAGGGCCCAGCAACACTTTTTAAATGATTAATACAGTGGATTGACAAGGGCTATAAAGATGCTTAGAAGATAGGAATATATCTGGAGACAATGGGAGGTAAAATGTGCACAATATATACATGCCAAATTCTAAGTTTTTGAAGACCAACTAAGAATTGTATATTCCTCATCCTGAATTTACTATATTTGAGACTGGGACCACCATGCATGGTTGTGCCATTCTAGATAACTCAGAAGAACATAATTGTTATACTTCCACTCCACTTTGGTAAAAAAGATCCACAGATCCATTCAATTCTACCATATAAATATCTCTAGGACTATACTTCACTTCCTAAGATTTAGGGCAGACACTTATTTTGCATCTTTATTAAATGGAATAGTCTCCTAAGTGTTTCGATGATAAGACTTGGCCTTAAACACAGTTTTCAATTGCAATCTATGTCATTTTTATTCCTATTTCATGAACTTGGCACGGAATTATTATGACATTCATATTTTCTATGATGTGATGCACAGTTAATCTCCAGTCTTATATTTAACCATTCTTTTCTGTGTTTGCATTAACAGACATATTTAACATATTTGTTCAAACATAATAGTTATTCAAATATCTTTATGACTTCCCTTATCCCAGTGGTTCTCCCTTCTTCACTTTCTTGGTTTACTATCTCCTATTCAAACTTTAAAACTTAAGTTGAATGTATTATCCTTTGGAAAGCTGTGATTAATATCTTCACTCACCCAAAAATATGTATTACCCAGTGCCCCCAAGAGCCATATGCTTAAAGATTGCATAGAAATCATTAACTTAAATTGAAATTATCTCTTGTTCTTGAACACTAGAGGGTTAGGAGATCCTCAAAGATAAGGAACTACATTCCTTTTTTTATGCATCTATGATTTCTGTATCAGTACCCAGTTCAAACCAGAAACTGAATACAAATAAAGTTAAATTTACAGATACAAAGTATTGTGTACTGTTATAATTAAAGTCCACCTGAAGTGAATTTTGATTTTGTGTTGCTGATTTTTGTGTAAAATATCAACATGACAATATCTTAGTATGAATTCTGTAATGTGTAAAATGTGCACTGGCTGAAAAGTCATTATAAATCTCTGGATTATATCATCAGAAGAAATAAGATTTCAGTAGAAGATAAACTATCTCAGTGTGTTCATTCTCTCTTTTCAGTTTGCTTTTCTTCATACAGTTTGTCACCATCTTAAACTGCCCTATTGGTCTGTTTTCCTGATTATTGTTTCTCTTCTACCATAAGAACGAATAGTTCAGGAGAGCAAAGGTCTGTTTGGGTTAATGTTACAATTAGAGCTGTCAACCAGAAGATACAGAATAAATATAATTTTTATTTTTCCAGTTGCTTTATCTTGCCTAAGAATAATTTGAGTTTATTCATTATATCAATAATCATAGAGAAGTCTGGTATTAATTATGAAGATTTCTAAGAATTCACCCACCTCAATTCTTCTATCTTTTAAGGGTAGGGCAAGCTTTGAATGGCCTGAAAATTGAGGTTAAAACCTTTTTTTAAAAATATGCCATTTACAGCCTTCATAGAACTTTGAAAAAGTTAAGCATGTATTTTGTTTTTCCAAATGGCATAAACAGGCTTTTCCCCTGCCTCATGGAGCTCCAATGATTTTAAATAGAAGTTATTTGAAATGTCAAAGAATAAGGCACTGGTAATGAGAAGATTGGAGACCTTGGAGTATAAAAACTAAAAGTTGTAACAATAAGCTAAATTATACAGCCTCTTCTGCTAACACTCTTATTAACTGCCAATTCCTTCTGACATGCTGGATGGGAGGGATATTAGTGGCAATCTCTTCTCAAATGTTTACCAACAAGCTTAATGTGAAAAAAAAATAATTTTTACCACTTACACTTTCCATGGTGAAAAAATACTTTTGAAATAAACCATGGTTGATTTCAAGCTACTGATGTAACAGTGGTTCACAAAATTCTTAAAAATTTTTTAGTTTTCCTGGTCATTAGAAGATGCCTCTGGAAAACAGCAGAATACATTTGGTGGAAAGGAAAAGAGAAGATTAAACATAAAAACTTGGTAAAAATCGGTATTTTTGATTTATACTTGGCTTGGGATCCACACGTACTTGCCTGGAAAGATGCTCACATGTGAAAAAAAAACACTGAGCTCTTCAATAGATTTAACCATGTAAAATTAGATAAGTAAATTCCGTATTGTTCTCTGTTGGCAGAAATTAGATGAAACATCATGAAACAGAATTAGGAGTTAGGGACTTAATTTAAATTCTAGACTCACAAGTCACCTGATGGTTAAAGTTCATCCAAGTCACTTAAGCTTTTACAGCTTTGCATTCTTAATAAATACTTGTTACATACTTCAAGGAGAGTGTTGAACTGCATATTCTCAAAAATTCATTTACATGCAAAACTTTACTGACTCCCCTAGATACTTCACAAAACTTTGCTACCTGCTGTGATGACATCATGTAGTCTGATAATATATTATAATAACTTCTATTCACATAGTGCTAACTTAACATCAGTAAAATAATAATATATGTATAAGAAGGAAATCTGTTATAAAGAAGCAAGTACAGATTATCATGTATTAATAACAAATCATCTTTAAGATAATTTACATGAGAAAACAATATATTCAAATGTATATTATTACTTTGAAATATATTTGTTGCCATTTATATTAATCACAGAAATCACAACTAAAATAAATAAATAAGAAGCAGGGACAATTATATCAATACTTAGAAAGTAAGTTCCAATTAATTTTGAATGGGCACATTTGTAGAAGCAATGGTAGAGCAAAAAGATAAATATCAATACTTAAAATCTTTCCTATTTAAATTAATCAAAGAAGTTTTAGTGTAGATAAATAAGAGGCAAAAATTGAGGGCACAATGAGGGCTGCAGACTTGATTCTGGACAAGATTTGAATATAAATCCAGTCATAAGAAACCTAAGTCTATTCCATCTTAGTGACGGATATGACTGAGTATCAAAAACTGAAGGTAAAGCTGCCTATTGAAATCAATAAAATAATTGGAGAGCCACAGATTTTTAATTCTTCTCTTTGAAGAAAATAAGTTTTTCTGAGGGATGTTCAGTAAAGTATTATATAACTACTTACAGAATATATTTAGTGACAGTATCTTTGTTTTGTTTTGTTTTTAATGTGGCCAAGATCCTTTTTAGTCAATGTGATGGTCGCAGGCCACCTGATGGTTGTTGCTTTCCCTTTATTATACTGGATCAAATAATTTTTTAATGCTATTCAATTTCAGTGTTCAAAATATGGAATAAACATTTCTCTACTAGCATTTTATGGTAGAAATATAATATGAGCTACACATGTAACTGAAAATTTTCTGGTAGTCATATTAAAGATAGTAAAAGGAACAGGATAAACCAATATTAATAAAGTATTTGAGCCAACTGAACATATCCAAATTATTTTTATTTCTCCTTAATATAAAATTGTTATTATTAATAATAAAATTATTAATAATTATAAATCTTCAAAATCATGTTTGTATTTTATACTTACAATAAATCTCAAGTAAAACACAATATTTTCAACAGTTCAAATGAAATGCAATCTCATCATCCCAAGAAGTGGCTCTAACAAGATAATGCTGCAATTTATGTGAAAGAAGGCTTGCCTATGTTTTTCTTTAGGAGTTTTATAGTATCCGACCTTTCATTTAGGTAGTTAACTCATTTTATTTTTGTGTATGGTGTTAGAAAAGGTTCTAATTTCGTTATTTTACATGGAGTTGTCCAGTTTTCCCAGCACCACTTATTGAAGAGACTATTTTTCCTCCACTGTGTTATTGACGCTATTGTCATAGATTAATTGTACATGGATGCTTGGGTTTATTTCTAGGCTTTCTATCTTGTTCCACTGATATATATTTCTGTTTTAGTGCCAGTACCATGCTGTATTGATGACCGTAGCTTTGTAGCATAGTCTGAAGTCAGGAAGCCTGATTCCTCCAGTTCAATTTTTCTTTTTCAATACTGTTCTACCTATTTGGGGTGTTTTGTGTTGCCATATAGTTTTTAAAATATTTTGTTCTAATTCTGTGAAGAATATCATTGGTAATTTGACATAAATTGCAATATCCTCTTTGATATATCTCCTAAAATGTAACAATACAAATGAAAATAAACAAATGGGACCCAATTAAACTCAAAAGTTTTTTCAAAGCAAAGGAAAACATTTTTTAAAAACATGGGAGAAAATCTTTGCAAATGATGCACTTGACAAGGGCTTAATCTCCAAAATATATAAAAAACTCATACAACCCAACAAACAGAAACCAAATAACCCAATCAAAAAATGGGCAGAATACATAAACAGACATTTCTCCAAAGAGGACATATGGATGGCCAGTTGGCACATGAAAAGATACTCAACATTGCTAAGAGAGAAATGCAAATAAAAACTACAATTGAGCTACCACCTCACACCAGTCAGAATGGCCATGATTAATAAGTGTACAAATAACATATGTTGGAGAGAGTGTGCAGAAAATGGAACTCTCTACACTTTTGGTGGAAATGTACATTGGTATAACCACTATGGAAAACAATATAGATTTTCCTCAGAAAACAAAAAAATAGAACTACCATATGATCCAGCAATCCCACTCCTGGCCATGTATCTGGAAAAAACTTTCATTCAAAAATATACATGCACCCATATGTTCACTGCAGCACTATTCAAAATAGCCAAGAAATAGAAAGAACCTAAGTGTTCATCAACAGATGAATGGATTACAAAGGTGTGGTATATATACACAACAGAATACTACTCAGCCATAAAAAGAATGAAATAATACCATTTGCAGCAATGTGGATGCAACTAGAGATTCTCCTACTAAGTTAAGTAAGACAGAAAGAGAATGAAGTATATGACGTATATGTGGGGTCTAAAATATGCCACAAATGAAACTATCTACAGAACAGAAACAGACTAACATACATGGAGAACAGACTTGTGGTTGTCAAAAGGGTTGGAAGGGGTGGGATGGATGGAGAGTTTGGGATTAGTAGATGCAAACAATTACATTTAAAATGGATAAGCAATGAGGTCTACTGCATAGCACAGGGAATTAAATCCAATCTCTTGGGATAGACCATGATGGAAGATAATATGAGAAAAAAAGAATATATATAAATATATATATATATATTTATACACACACATATGCATATATGACCGAACAGAAATTGGCACATAGTAAATCAACTATACTTTAATTAAAAAAAAAAAGAAATGTAATCCCACTGAAACAGTAACGTGTTTAACAGAAAAAAATATACAATACTTCAGCTTTTGGATTTAAATTAAATCAATTGAGGTAAAATAATTTATTTCCTTCAGTCCTACTAGTCACACTTCAAGTACTTAATAGTTACATGTCGCTAGTGGCTATTCTATTGGGTATATCAAATGTATACAACAATGTGAGAATAGGATTTAGAAGAAGAAAAGAAAAAACACCTGAAGAGATGCTGTATAACTACATACATTTACAGGTTAGTGTTGTTTTCAGGTGAACACAAGCGAAATTTTATTCAATTATTTTGTCAAAAGTCAACGTACAGTCTCTAGAGAGTCACATTATAATCTGGATTGTTTTGTTAACTCTCTAATTTTAAAGAATAACCCTTTTGTTTTATAAATTTAAATTAAAAATTTATGGTAGAAAACTGATGTTGGGAAGGGAAATTTCCTCCCAATACCTCTTGAATTATTTTGGCTGGTCTAATAATTAAATTGACACCAGATTAACAAGAGAAAAAAATTAATCTGTACATATGCAGGTCTCATAGAAATAGGATCTCCAAAGTAACCAAAGCAGGCTTTTAGACTAATCTGCAATTAACTGTCAAGCTTTAACAAAACAAAAAGCTTTTGCTTGGGGAGCAAACAAATAAAAAAGTAACACATTTGTATATATAGTTTTCTTAACCATGAATTCCCTAAATCTGGTGATAAGGACAGTTCCATCATTTAGGTATAAAGAGGACACCTTCACCTAAGAGATTTACTTCTCACATTCAGAGAGAAAGAAGGAGATTAGAGTGGGCTTTTTAAATATCTTTTTGTTGTTGTTTAAATCCTCTCCCCTGTCTTTTATTTATTTTATTACTCAATGAATTTATTACACTTATAATTGCACAATGATCATCAAAATCCAATTTTATAGGATTTCCATCACATACCCCCAGTGCATCCCCCCAACCCCCAAACTGACTCCTTTGGAAACCATAAGTATTTCAAAGTCTATGAGTCAGTATCTGCTCTGTAAAAAAGTTCAGTCTATCCTTTTTTCAGATTCCACATGTCAGTGATAACATTTGATGTTGGTGTGTCATTGTCTCACTGACTTCACTTAGCATGATAATTTCTAGATCCATCCATGTTGCTAAAAATGCCATTATTTCATTCATTTTAATGGCTGAGTAATATTCCATTGTGTATATGTACCACCTCTTCTTGATCCATTCCTCTGTCGATGGACATTTAGGTTGTTTCCATGTCTTGGCTATTGAAAATAGTGCTGCAATGAACACTGGAGTATGTGTCTTTTCAAGTCATGGTTTTCTCTGGATAGATGCCCAGGAGTGGGATTGCTGGATCAAATGGTAGTTCTATTTTTAGTTTTCTGAGGAATTTCCATACTGTTTTCCACAGTGGTTGCACCAATTTACAATCCCAGCAACAGTGTAATAGGGTTCTCCACCCCCTCTCCAGCACTTATTGTTTGTAGACTTTTTGATGATGGCCATTCTGGCTGGTGTAAGGTGCTATCTCATAGCGGTTTTGATTTGCATTTCTCTAATAATGAGTGATGTCGAACATCTTTTCATGTATGTTTTGGCCATTTGTATGGAGATGGAGAACTGTCTGTTTAGGTCTTCCACTCATTTTTTGATGGGGCTGTTTGTTTTTTTGGTATTGAGCAGTAGGAGGTGTTTATAAATTTTGGAGATTAATCCCTTGTCAGTTGCTTCAATTGAAAAGATTGTCTCCCATTCTGTGGGTTGTCTTTTCATTTTGTTTAGGGTTTCCTTAGCTGTGCAGAAACTTTTAAGTTTAATTAAGTCCAATTTATTTTCTTTTGTTTTTACCGTCACTAGTCTAAGAGGTGTATCTCAGAAGATGTTGCTGTCGCTTATGTTGGAGAGTGTATGGCATATGTTTTCTTCTAAAAGTTTGATAGTATCTGGTCTTATATCTAGGTCTTTAATCCATTTGGAGTTTCTTTTTGTGTATGGTGTTAGGGAGTGTTCTAATTTCATTCTTTTCCATGTGGCTGTCCAGTTTTCCCAGCACCACTTATTTAATAGGCTCTCTTTTCTCAATTGTATAATTCTTGCCTCCTTTGTCATAGATGAGTTAGCTGTAAGTGTATGGGTTTAATTCTGGGCTTTCTATCCTGATCCACTGATTTATATTTCTGTCTTTATGCCAGTATCATATGGTTTTGATGACTGTAGCATTGTAGTATAGTCTGAAGTCAAGGAGCCTGCTTCCTCCAGCTCCATTTTTCTTTTTCAGGATGTCTTTGGCTATTCTGGGTCTTTAGTGCTTCCAAACAAACTTTAAAATATTTTGTTCGAGTTCTGCGAAAAATGTCCTTGGTAAACTGATGGGGATTGCATTGAATCTGTAGATTGCCTTGGGTTATATACACATTTTGATAATACTGACTCTTCCAATCCAAGAGCATGGTATTTCCATCTATTTGTGTCATCTTTGATTTCTTTCATCAGTGTCTTATACTTTTCAGAGTACAGGTTTACTCCTAAGTATTTTATTCTTTTGGATGTGATGGTAAACAGAATTGCTTCCCTAATTTCTCTTTCTGATCTTTCATTGTTAGTACATAGAAATGCCGCTGATTTCTGCATATTAATTTTGTACCCTGTGACTTTGCCAAATTCATTGATGAGCTCTAACAGCTTTCTGGTAGTCTTTAGGATTCTCTAAGTATAGTATCATGTCATCTGCAAATAGTGATGGTTTTACTTCTTCCTTTCCAATTTGGATTCCTTTTATTTCTTTTTCTTCTCTGATTGCTGTGGCTAGGACTTACAAGACTATGTTGAATAGTAGTGGCAGAAGCAGACATCCTTGTCTTGTTCCTGATCTCAGAGGGAATTCTTTCAGCTTTTCACCATTGAGAATGGTGTTCGCTGTGGGTTTGTCAAATATGGCCTTTATTATGTTGAAGTAGGTTCCCATTATGCCTACTTTCTGAAGGGTTTTTATCAGAAATGGGTGTTGAATTTTGTCAAAGGCTTTCTCTGAGTCTATTGAGAGGATCATATGGTTTTTATTCTTCAGTTTGTTAATGTGGTGTATCACACTGATGGATTTGCGGATATTGAAGAATCCTTGCATCCCTGGGATAAATCCCACTTGACCATGATGTACAATCCTTTTAATGTATTGTTGGATGTGGTTTGCTGGTATTTTGTTGAGGATTTTTGCATCTATGTTCATCAGTGAAATTGGTCTGTGATTATCTTTTTTGTGGTATCTTTGTTTTGTTTAGATATTAGGGTGATGGTGGCCCCAAAGAATGAGTTTGGGAGTGTCCCTT
Organism: Phacochoerus africanus; assembly: GCF_016906955.1. NCBI lineage: Eukaryota > Metazoa > Chordata > Mammalia > Artiodactyla > Suidae > Phacochoerus > Phacochoerus africanus. The sequence goes on from NC_062553.1 coordinate 91,878,647, forward strand.
CCTTTGTGATTTTTTGGAGTAGTTTCATAAGGATAGGTGTTAGCTCGTCTCTAAATGTTTGATAGAATTCACCTGTGATGGAGTTCCTGTCGTGGTGCAGTGGTTAATGAATCCGACTAGGAACCATGAGGTTGTGGTTGCTCAGTGGGTTGACGATCTGGCATTGCCATGAGCTGTGGCGTGGGTTGCAGATGTGGCTTGGATCCCGTTGCTATGGCTCTGGCGTGGGCCAGTGGCTACAGCTCCGATTGGACCCCTAGCCTGGGAACCTCCATGTGCCACAGGAGTGGCCCAAGAAATGGCAAAAAGACCAAAAAAAAAAAAAAAAAAAAAGAATTCACCTGTGAAGCCATCTGGTCCTGGACTTTTGTTGGAAATTTTTTTAATCACAGTTTCAATTTCAGTTCTTGTGATTGGTCCATTCATCTTTTCTATTTCATCTTGGATTAGTCTTGGAAGATTGTACTTTTCTAAGAATTGTCCATTTCTTCTAGGTTTTCCATTTTATTGGCGTATAGTTGCATATAGTAGTCTCTTATGATCCTTTGTACTTCTGTGATGTCCGTTGTTACTACCCTTTTTCATTTCTAATTTTATTGATTTGAGTCTTCTTTTTTTATTGATAGGTCTGGCTAAGGGTTTATCAATTTTGTTGATCTTTTCAAAGAACCAGCTTTTTGTTTCATTGATCTTTTCTATGGTTCTCTTTGTTTCTGTTTCATTGATTTCTGTTCTGATGTTTATGATTTCTTTTCTTCTACTAATTTTAGGTCTTGTCTGTTCTTCTCTCTTGAGCTGCTTTAGATGTAAAGTGAGCTTGTTTATTTGAGCTTTTTTTTTTGTTTCCTGAGGTGGGTTTGTATTGCTGTAAACTTTCCTCTTAGAAGGACTTTTGCTGCATCCCATAGGTTTTGGAGTGTCATATCTTTGATGTCATTTGCTTCTAGGTATTTTTTAATTTCCTCTCTGATTTCTTCTGTGATCTATTGGTTGTGTAGTAGCATGTTGTTCAGTCTACATGTGTTTGTGCTTTTTGAAGTTTTTTTCCTGTTGTTGATTTCCAGTCATATAGCATTGTCGTTTGAAAAGATGCTTGATATGATTTCAATTTTCTTAAATTTACCGAGGTTTGATTTGTAACCCAGGATGTGATCAATCTTAAAGGATGTTCCATGTGCACTTGAGAAGAATGTGTATTCTGTTGCTTTTGGATGGAATGTCCTATAAATATCTATTAAGTCCATCGGGTCTAATGCTTCATCCAGGGCCTGTGTATCCTTATCAATTTTCTGTCTGGATGATCTGTCCATTGCTGTAAGTGGGGTGTTAAAGTCCGCCACTATTATTGCATTATTGTCAATGTGTCCTTTTAAGGTTGTTAGCAGTTGCTTTATATATTGTGGTGAAACTAGGTTGGGTGTGTAGATATTTAAAATTGTTATATCTTCTTCTTGGAGTGATCATTTGATCATTAGGTAGTGACCTTCCTTGTCCCTTAAAATAGTCTTCATTTTAAAGTCTATTTTGTCTGATATGAATATTGCAATGAGTATTGATATGAGTACAGCTTTCTTTTGATTCCTGTTTGCATGGAATATTTTCTTCCATCCTCTCACTTTCAATTTGTATGTGTCCCTAGAAGTGAAGTGGGTCTCTTGAAGACAGCATATATATGGGTCTTGTTTTTGTATCCATTGAGCCAGTCTATGTCTTTTGGTTGGGGCCTTTAGTCTGTTAACATTTAAGGTAATTATTTATATGTATATTCTTATCACCATTTTATTAACTGCTTTGGATTTGTTTTTGTTGATCTTTTTTCTTCTCTTGTTCTCTCCTCTTCTGGTTTGATGACAATCTTTAGTGTTGTATTTGAGTTTAATTTTCTTATTTGTGTATCAATTGTAGATTTTTGGTTTGATTTATTCTGAAGTTTTGATATGAGTCTATATATACATATGAGATTGTTTTAAGTTGTTGGTCTCTTAATTGCAAGTGAATCTCCAATACCCTGCATGTGTACCCTCCTCTTCCCACTATTTCTGATTTCAGTGGCATGATTGTGCATGGATGACTTCATATCCTTACTGTATACACACCTTTACTTGTGAGCCTTGTCATTTGTGGTATTTTTGTTTCTGGTTGTGGCCTTTTCTGTCTAGAGAAGTCCCTTTAGTATTTGTTGTAAGGCTGGTTTAATGTTGCTGAATTCTCTTAGCTTTTGCTTAACTGTGAAGCTTTTTATTTCTCCTTCAAATCTGAATGAGAGCCTTGCTGGGTAAACTAATCTTGGTTGGAGGTTTTTTCCTTTCATTGCATTAAGTATATCATGCCACTCTCCTTTGGCCTGCAGAGTTACTGCTGAAAAATCTGCTGATAACCTTATTGGGGTTCCCTTGTATGTTATTTGTTTCTTTTCCCTAGCTGCTTTCAAGATTTTCTCTGTCTTTAATTTTGGTCAGTTTGATTAAATATGTGCCTCAGGGTATTCTTCCTTGGGCTTATTTTATATGGTACTCATTGCGCTTCCTGGATTTGAGTGAGTGGTTCCTTTCCCATGTTAGGGAAGTTTTCGGCTATTATCTCTTGGAATATTTTTTCCTGTCCCCTTCGCTCTCTCTATCTTCTCCTTCTGGCACCCCTATAATACAGATGTTGGTGCATTTAAAGTTGTCCCAGAGTTCTCTAAGACTCTCTTCATTTGTTTTCAATTTTTTTCTCTTTTCTGTTCTGCATCCATAATTTCCACTAATCTGTCCTCCACCTCGTTTACTAATTCTTCTGCCTCCTGTATTCTGCTGTTGGCTGCTTCTAGTGAATTTTTTATTTCAGTCATTGTATTTTGCATCTCTTCTTGTTTAAGTTTGATATCTTGTATCTCTTGGGTCAGTGTTTCCTTTAAGTTATCCATCTTTGCCTCCAGTTTATTTCCAATGCCTTTCATCATCTTTAGCATCAACAGTCTAAAGTCTTTTTCCTGGAGGCTGAGAATCTCCTGATCACTTAGGTGTTTTTCTGGGTTTTTTTTCTTTCTCCTTTATCTGAGTTATAGTTCTCTGTCTTTTCACTTTTATAGGTTTTTGGTTGGGTGACCTTTTTGCAGATAATAGAGTTGTAGCCTCTCTTACTTCTGGTGTCTGAAGTTGGTATGGGGGCTTCCTGATGGGAGGAACTGATGCCTGCCCACTGATAAGTGGAGCTGATTCTTATCCCTCTGGTGGGTGGGGCTTTGTCTCTGGATGAGATTAGGGGCAGCTGTGTGCCTGGGGGGGGTCTTTGGGTGGCCTGTTTACTGATGGGTAGGGCTGTGATCCCACCTGGATTGTTGTTTGGCCTGGGGCTTCTCAGTGCTGATGGATAGGGCAGGATTTTCCCAAAATAGCCACCTCCAGGGAAAGGCAGCTGCTGAATATTCCCAAGAGTTTTCTTCCAATGATCTTCCCCCACAACAAGCCACATTCACCCCTGTTTTCCTAGGAGGTCCTCCAAGAACTGCAGTCAGGTCTGACCCATATTCCTATGGAGAATTTGCTTTGCCCTGGGACCCAGTGCACATGAAAGTCTGCATGTGCCTTTTAAGAATGGGGTCTCCATTACCCCTAGTCCCATGGAGCTCCTGCACACTAGCCCCACTAGCCTTCAATGCCAGATGTCCCAGGAGCGCTTTCTCCTAGTGCTGGATCCCCACCCATGGGCTCAGAACTCTTGCAGGTGAGTCTCTGTGAAAGAGTTACTTTCCAGTCTGTGGGGCTTCCCACCCAGGAGTTATGGGGTTGCTTAAATCAGATAGTCACCCCTTCTACCTCTTGATGTGGCCTCCTCTTTGTCTTCTGGAGTAGGATATCTTTTTGAAAGTTTCCAGTCCATTTGTTTGAAGATTGCTCAGTATTTGGTTGTAAATTTTGTTGTTTTTAGGAGAGAAGTTGAGCTCCAGTCCTTCTATTTCACTATCTTAATCCTGTCTCCCCTTTAATATATTTTCCCATCAATTGTTTCTCAAGCAAATTTAATTTAAAATAATAAACATTACATTGTTACAAGTCTTTGGATTGTCTGTTCTGAGCCTCAACACTTCCATTTTTGTACCAGAAATTATTAAACAAAAGTTAAATCATAACTTCTAAATAAGACTTAATACTACTCATGAAGAAAAAGAAACAATATTTTAATTAAAAACTCATAATAAATATTAAAAATGCAACTATATTTTTTCATTGGACTAACTACAAATATGATCATATAGTAACCATTTAAACTTTTTTTCAGATATAAGTAAATGATAACATCTAGAATATTATACTTATAAGAAACACTGTATGGGTTAAGAGGCAAGAATAGGATCAAAATTGTATATGTACATAAGAAACACAATAGCAATATTTCAAATTGTTTTCAGAGAAAATGAGCATTTTTTTATTAACTTGCATTTGATACATTCTGTAATTTTTGCTACTGTCAATTGTTGCAAGTGGTGAAAAGAAGTTTCATAGATTTGTCTAGTCAGAATAGGCCCCAACTGTCACATTGTGACTCTACGATAAATTACCTTCACTTAGCCTCTTGAAACTATTCCCTTTTCTTTCTGAGCTGCATTCTTTCAGAGAGTGTAGTTGTTACTACATCTGGCTCTCTGCCCTGGATGCTGACCAGTTTGCCTCTGTGACATTAACCTGGTGCCTGAGAGTCTGAGTGTCAAGAAGGTTGACTCATTTACAGTTTTCCATTATGTAGCTCTAACATTTTATGTTGTTTCCTAAATAATAGATGCAGTTTATCTGGCTTTGCCATGGCAAAAATACAGCTGATCTTCTCAGTGGCTAAGTAATAATGATCTTCATCGTGACTACCTGGATATACAAATATACATTTTATTTATATCCTTATTTATTGTGTAACCATATGCCTTAAATGAAGGGTGGAACTTCCACAATTAGAAAGAGCCCATCTTCTTTTTTGTTCTATCAGGATTTGAGCATGTAAGCAGGAAGTTTTTCTACTTTGATACATTATCATATGTTACAACTTACATACATTAATTTCAGTATATATCATTATTGTATATAAACAGAGAAAGCTATAAAAAGATCAATTACTCTATAGATGTAGCCATTACTTTTTTTTTCTGTAGTGTCATTATATAAGGAAGTGATTATAGGATGTGAAAAGGGTTTTTAACTAAACATATAGTTAGAAATTTAGATCTAGAAGTTTTTGTATTTACATGTGTTTTTGTCTGTATCAAATAACTTTTAACTAATCCAAAGAAAAATCTAAATTGACACCAAAAAAAACAAGAACAAAAGAGAAAATACACTGTGGATCAAATAGTAATTTTGTTTTCATTTTATCGATAATAACAACCACTTTTGAAGAGCACAGCTATGGCTGTCTACGTGTGTTCTCTAACTTAAACTTTGTTTCCTTAAACTAATCCTGACAACAGGGAAAATAAATGTTAAGAAAAGGCTGATTTGACAGCAGAATGTATCAACTGTTATTGCTATGTTAGGAAAAAAAGGATTAAGAATTCAAGTACTATCTCATTTTAAGGCTAACTTTTTCAAATCTCAATACATAATTCTATTGCTCAATGAGGATGGATATGTATATATAGGAGAAATATAACACTGTTCTTTATCAGAAATATAATAGTGCTATGTTGATCACAATTTTTAAAATTTTTATAAATAATGTGACATATAGGTGGATAGAATGTTAAAGTATATCTTCTTCAGTAATTCAACTATGAGGTGACATTTCTCTAAGTATACTCCCTTTTAGTTATTATTTCTTATCACCATTTGAAAATGTGCCTTGAATATAAGAAGCTATTTTTCAATGAGACATTCAGCTATCAACACTTATCCTATTGTAATTCAAGTTCCTTTGTCTTTTAAGGAAATTGCTGTTGAATTATAGTCTTAGACCATCTCTAATAGCACAGTTACTAAACCTGATTTTTCATACATATTCATAACTAAAACCATAAAGACCCTTGCAGATTTCAAAACGATGCATCAATCAATGCCACAGATTCTTGCTTAGCAACTCAAAAAAAAAGAAAGAAATCATAGCCTAATATTTTCTTTGTAAATCACTTATTGTACATTTTTATGAAAAAACAGTTTGTCTTATGCATATATATATATATATATATATGCACACTACAAATGTACACAGGGTTGAGAAATAAGCAAAATGCTAAAAGAGAGAACTCTTTATGTAGCTCTGTGCCCTTCAAAGTCAATACTCTTCCAGGCAAGTAATAGAGTTCTGAAGGGAAAAACTAATATAGCCCTAAGCTAGGATATTGTTGAACCTGATTTGGCCCAAAATAGTAGGAAGCAATGTAATTTTGTAGTGTTTCATATCTGTGCATGATCCCTAGGTAATACATTTTTTCCCACCTATCAACACTAAAACCTGAACCTAATGTACCAAATTGTAGATTAAAAGAGTCTTGTGTTGAAACATTATTAAAGAAATTTCTTTATACAAAATTGTTTTCTTTTCCAAACAGAGGAGAAAAAAAAATCTAGCATAATGGCAACAAATAGCACCATGAAAAAGAGACTACAGGTATTTAACAATTAAACTTTAATCTTATCAACAACATTAATGATGTATCTATTGAAGTAACCTGATCATATTAAATAGCATTTTGAATGTTCTTAATTTTGATTTTTACATACTTTCAAGCATAAAAATCTCAAAAATAACTTTAACAATTTAAAACTATATGAACACTAAACATATTTTAAAACTTTTTTAGTTATTTTCAACACATTTCTTCTCTCATAAACTATGTATATGCTTTTATAATGGCAGACTTTCAAAAAGGATTATGAAGTAAATAAATAACTCATTTTAGAGCTAACTGAATAATTTTTTTAAAAATTAATAATTCCTACCCAATATAGTAAGGCATATGGGAAAGTATGCAATGCATAGTCCTAGACATCTAAATTCCTTCAACTCTGCTCAAACATCCTCAGTTTATTTACCCTACTTTTCCTTGATGGTTGTAGATTTGCTTTCTTGATCAACTAAAGAGATTTTTTATAAGGCTAACTTTTCTTGCTTGTGTTTTTAATCATTTTCCTTTTTTTAGCTGCTGTTATACAAAAACCTTCACCTCTCCCATAGTTTAAAACAAAATACAAGTTGTTATTATTTATCACCACCACCACTACCATCAACAGTAACAAACCAGAGTTCCCGTTGTGGATCAGCAGTTAATGAACCTGACTAGTAGCCATGAGGACATGGGTCCAATTCCTGGCTTCGCCCAGTGGGTTAAGGATCTGGTATTGCTGTGACCTGTGGTATAAGTTGAAAATGTGGCTTGGATCTGGTGTTGCTTTTAGGCCGGCAGCTATAGCTCCAGTTGAACCCCTAGCCTGGAAACCTCCATATGCCGTGGGTATGGCCCTAAAAAGACAAAAAGACAAAAATAACTAACAACTCTGCACCTCCATTCTGTCTTGGGATCTAAAGACAGTACACTTCAAGCTAGCTTTTTATTTAGGGTTTCCTTCAACCTGGAACGCCTTCTCTCCTGCAATTTGTCAAAGGCTTTTCTAAATATAACCTTCTCTCTTATTTGGTCTTATGTCTTTCCATGAAGGATATTCAAACTAATCATAATGCTCTGCAAATGCATATCTAGCTCATTTTTGTATTGCTAATGTCTCAAATAGTTTACAATAATTAACATAGATCAGCAAGCATTGTTATTGGTGAGGGTTTTAGAAATTAAATCATATTCATTTTACAGATAAGAAAATTCAGAGCCTGAAAAAGTAAGTGAATTTCTTAATGTCATACAGCTAATTAGCTTGAACTGAAATTAGAACTTATGGTTTATGACAAAAGCAGACTTTATTTCTTCTTAATATTTCATTTTGCTTTCTTCCCTATGTTGAATGACCTGTTTTACATCACAGTACAAATGCTACCATAATAAATGTTATCTTATAGACTTAATCTTACACTTGTATCGCAAGAGTATCTTATACTCTTACAGACTCAAAAACCATGTACTACAGGATGTTTCATGAAGGCAAAGATATCCTTTCCATTAGTTTGTAGACCCTTTACCTTAAACTCAATTTGGGGAGTTTCCATTGTGGCTCAGTGGGTTAAGACCCTGGCTAGTGTCCATGGGAATGCTGTTTCAATCTCTGGCCTCACTCAGTGGGTTAAGGATCTGGCATTGCCATGAGCTGCAGTGTAGGTCACAGACGTGGCTTGAAGCCCCCGTTGCCATGGCTGTGGCTTAGACCTCAGGTGCAGCTATAATCACAACACCTAGCCTAGGAACTTCCACATGCCACAGGCACAGACCTAAAAGGAAAAAAAGAAAAAAGAAAAAAAAAAACCCAACAACTCAGTTTGGAAACTCTACCAATGAGATGATCAATTCTTCCTGCCTTGTTGTCATCAACATATTTCTAAACTTCAAATATATAAAAAAAGATTTCTATCAAAAGGTATCCAAAACTGAGTGTTAAAACTTCTGAAAATGTAAAGTGGTATGATCAGTAAAACTATCTCATCATTTTTTCTCTTTTATTTATTTATTTACTTTGCTTTTTAGGACCAGGCCTGTGACATATGGAAGTTCCCAGACTAGGGGCAGAATCAGAGCTGTAGCTTCTAGCCACAGCCACAGCAACTCAGGATCTGAGCCATGTCTGTGACTTCCACCACAGCTCAAGGCAACACCACTGAGCGAGGCCAGGCATTAAACCTGCATCCTCATGGATACTAGTTGGGTTCATAAGCCAATGAGCCACAATGGGAATGCCTTTGTCCAATTATTTTCAATTGTTTATTCAAAATTTTTCTGAAGGGATTTTCTATGTCAAAATGGTAATATGATGACTCACTGTTGGAAAAAAAGAAATTTCTTATGGTATAACTCTAATATTTTCTTCCATACTATAGTTATTAACCTTCTAAAGACATATGGGCAGTTAGAATCAAAGGCTATACAATATTAGATATAAAATTTCCTATTAATTTTATATAATATCAGATGGTAGTTAAAAAGAGTAACTATAAATTTATTAGGCAGAATCCTATCTATTCTGCAGTATCAGTGATTACATGTAAAATCCATTTAAAAGTACTACTTATCTGATATAATGTATAACCAAATTGTGTATAGCCATGCAAAGATGTGCATATAAAGAATTCACATATTCATAAACATCAAATGCCAAGAATTGCCATTAGATGTGTGTTTTTTCCCCTGGGAAATTTCAATTCAACAGAATCTGAGAAAAATGTATTTCATGCATATGCTCTTTCCTCATGTACAACATGGAGTAGTTTTCAGTGAAATGAGTATTGAAAGTACAAACATCCCAGAAGATTTAAACTCATACCTGAAGGAATCCCTGTGGAGATTGGTAAAGGCTGAGATTTGAAAGGGATGATACATTTTAACTAAGAGGGTACAATGTCTGAATACAAAGCATATTTATAATAGTTTTCAGACTTTTGCCAGTTTTTTTAAATTTAATATCAGTTTTTAATGTGCAATGGCTAATATTGTGAAGATATTTGTATTAAAGTGAATGTCATTTTGCCATTTGAATTTATTTTATAAAGACACGATAGCTCACAAAACATTCTCTTTTTTGTGTTCTGTTTACTTATTTTCATATTTGTAGCTTATTCAAATAATTTATTAAATTTTCCATTTTCCATTATGATACCCATTCTAAACATTCAAAACAATTTTAAGGGGAATTTAAAATCAATCTCTTTCAGCTCTTCCTCTTCCCCCTCTGTTTCCACCTGTGTGTCTATTTATTTCTCTTCTCTCTCTACCTCTAAAAGACACATACTATTTTTCTCCAGTTGTAAGTAGTAAATACAGTTTTAGTACTAGAATTCCTAATTCTTTTTATGTAATTATGGTAAGAGGCCAGTATTGTTTCACGTCTCTATACCACTTCAAGATAACTTGGGCAGAAGTCTTGAGAAAAGAATGCTCTTCAAGAAATAGAAAGACATGAATTATTTATCTATCTACTAACTTAACTGTACAAACAACAAAAAAAAAAGAGAGCATCCTAATTTCTACCCATCAAGAACTGTGAAGGATCTGAGATTTTAACCGCTTTACAATCCAATAAGCTAATTTGTTATTACTGTTCATGGACATAGGGGGAAGACACATGAGATCGCTGGGAGAGAGACAAAAGACTTTATACTCCAGATGAGTAGCTGGAGCTTCATGGTGGTCTGTGTCACTTTCACTTGTCCCCCAAGTTCTACAAAGGTGATGCAAAGGGCTCATCAAGGAGACGATAGACTGTGTTCAAGAAGACATGTGAGCTTGCTTTTTTAGTAAGCAGAAGCAAGCCCACTCTATGTCTGGGTTGACTTGGGAAGTAAAGGCTTACCTCATCTCTCAAATTTGCTTGCTGTAAACTCAATAATGAGAAATGTTCTGGGTAGAGGTATTCAGGCTCTTGCTTTCCTGCTATGTTGGTAAAATGTAAAGGAATACTTGAGGTCCACATCCGTTACCTCTGTGCACCCCTCCTTAGTAATCTCCATTATATTTTAATAATATTTAATATATGTAGTTTTTTCTTTGTAGGGCCTCACCTGTAGCATATGGAAGTTCTGAGGTTAGGGGTTGGACCGGGGCTGTACCTGCTAACCTACACCCACAGCCACAACAACGTGGGACCCCAGCCACATATGCAACCTACACTGCAGCTTTATGCAATGTGGGCTCCTTAGCCCACTGAGCATGGCCAGGGATTGAACCCACATCCTCACAGACACTATGTCAGGTTCATAACTTGCTGAGCCATAATAGGAACTCTTAAAATCTACAAATTCTTCAACTTCATAATCATGAAATTCAAGATAAATTCAGGTCTTTTAACTTGCATGAAAGAGGTTAAGAAACTTTAAGGAACATGAAACAAACTACTCTAGAGATGATTCACCATTATTGAGTTACTTAGAATCAGCCATAACTTTTTTCCTAAGCAAGGAGAGAAAAATACAAAGGAATACTTGAGAAGTCATTATCAGGAAGAGCTTTGTTGGCACCATTCTGAATTCAAAGAAAAGAAATGTTTCCAATATGCCTTGGACATATTAGCTGCTGTAGGCCATGGTCAGAGGATGATTAAAGCTATTGCTTGTTATATAGTTTTTTTTAAATGGTTTTAAAAATCTGACGTATAAATACATACTTCTTATGTTCTTGTCCTTTAGAAAGGTGAGGGAGTAAATGTATTTGTCTTTTAATAGTCTATCATTACATTCTAATTCATTAGAAATATGTGTATGTGTGCATATGCATTTTATTCTAAAGTAATACTGTATTTCTTGCTGAAGAGTTTAAAGAGATTAATATTACCTAAGGGCAGCACTACTTTCTTATGCCATTTTCTACCAAGACACTAAAGCAGAGAAAATTAACTTTATTCAACACTTGTGTCTTTAAAAGGATAATGATTTCATGTAGTTAGAGCTGTCCTGGGCTACTTAGTTTATTTCAGGGAAGAAATTGCCTACTCACTCATGATAAGATAATTTGTCACCTTGGAAATTAAATTAAACACCCCTGTTTACCTGTGGAGTTGTGCTGTATAATACCTACTTGCTGTTACTACCTTTATATCAGAATGTGCTCAATTCTACAACATGTGTTATAGAATCAAAGACTATAAATTAAACTTAAATAGAACACAAGTCCTGCTCCATAATCTAAACTGAACTTGATAGATATACAGAGATAATTTAATGAATCTCAAAGAAATATCCGTTTGATATTAGGATCTACTATAAATTAACGTATGTATCTCTAACAGAAAAAAAGGCTAATTCTACAACATATTGCCCAAACTTGAGTTTAAAATGTATAAAATTTTCTAAATATTTGTTTTTGGATTTTCATAATATTAAATAAAAAACAGTCATAAGAATTTTTTGAATGACTATATATATATTATAATAAATATCCAGCTAAAATATACTGGATATATGTGTATCCAGCTATAATATCATCAAAAAATATTATTTCTCTGAAGTTTTATAAAATGTTGAGCAACTTAATTATCCCCAATTTTCTTACAATTTAGAAATTTAGATATGAAAATGCTTATAATTTCTTTTTTTCTTTCATTTTGGAAGGCATGATAAACATTTTTCACCTCTCAAAATTTGCTGTAGAAAAGGATTTACTGAGAATAATCTTTCAACTAATTTTTTTTTAAAGAAAATAATTGAAGCTGCTTAATGCCCTAAATAAGCAGGAAGTTTAGCAAATAAAAGAGGAGAGCTTTCTTTTTTTAAAGAGTATGGATAGAAAAAAATCTCTTTGTGATGCCAGGATGAGTCAGGAAGTGTGTTACTGACCATAGGATTAAAAGTGAACTCTGTTTTTGACATAATGATGCACTGGGCTGAAATGTGTCTTTCCAAAATTTATATGTCAAAGTCCTAACCTCTAGTATTTAATATTGTGAGTTTATTTGGAAATAAGATATTTTCAGATGTAACTATTTAAAATTAAGTCATAGTCGAGTAGGGTGGGCAGCTAATCCACTATGACAGATGTCCTAAAGGGGGAAATTTAGACACAGATATACATACAGGAATATGATGTGATGTGCCTAACAAGACAGAATATGTCAAAGATTGCCAACTAACCATCAGAAACTAGGAGACAGACATGGAACAGATTCTCCCACATAGCCCTCAGAAGGAGATAATCCTGCCAACATTTTGATCTAGGCCCATGAGACAATAAATTTCTGTTGTTACACACACTTAGTTTGTCATAACTTTTTTATAGAAGCCAAGCTAACTAGTAAAAGCAGTCATTATTTTATCTTTGGGGAAAAATATTATATTTGCATATCATTTCTAGGTTATATAGTGCTTCCTGTACATCTGATCCTCAGAATAATCTTTTGATGTATTCAGGCTGGGTATGCTTATCCTGATTCTGCAAACAATGAAATTACTTCTGTTACAATTTAAAAGGATTTACAAAGTGTCAGAGCTAGTAAAAAGTGCAGGGAGGACTTAACACTAGATTGTCAATTCAAATTCTACACTATTTTTTTAAAATCAAAGAGGTAACAAGTTTTTTAGTATAATTGTTATGTGATTTTTTTTTCTTAGATTATAGAAACACTCTAATTGTATACCCAGTGTTCTAAGAAGATAACTGACAAAGTAGAATAAGATAATGTGGATGTCTAATAATCTTTGAAATTATTTTTCTCCATTTACATTAAAAGATGGCATTCCTGGAGTTCCTGTCGTGGCGCAGTGGTTAACGAATCCGACTAGGAACCATGAGGTTGCGGGTTTGTTCCCTGGCCTTGCTCAGTGGGTTAAGGATCCGGCGCTGCCATGAGCTGTGGTGTAGATCACAGACGCGGCTCGGATCCCGCGTTGCTGTGGCTCTGGCATCGGCCAGTGGCTACAGCTCCGATTGGACCCCTAGCCTGGGAACCTCCATATGCCATGGGAGCGGCCCTAGAAAAGACAAAAAGACAAAAAAAATAGTAATAATAATAAAATAAAATAAAAGATGGCATTCTAATTAAAATTAATTTCCAATGTATCTCATATTCTGGGAAAGGTAAAAGTAAAAAATAAGATGGTCTGGATGAATTTTTTCCTAAGCCATTATATTTTATCTCCTAATCAATGTAGTAGAAAAACATTTAAATAACAAACAGGAATTTTGTGCTAAGAGAAAACTGCTCTTTGCAGGCTGGAAAATCAGCCTTGAGACACAAGGATGAGGTAATGCTCTTGTTTGCAGCAAGTTCAAAAAAGGGAAGACAAGAGTTTCCATCATAGCTCAGTGGAAACAATACAACTAGGAACCATGAGGTTGTGGGTTTGATCCCTGGCCTTGCTCAGTGAGTTAAAGATCCAGCATTGCTATGAGCTGTGATGTAGGTTGCAGATGCAGCTCAGATTTGGAGTTGCTATGGCTGTGGCTGTGGCCTGCAGCTGCAGCTACGATTAGACCCCTAGCCTTGGAACCTCCATATGCCATATGTGTGGCCCTAAAAGGACAAAAAACAAAAGACAAAAAAAAAGAAAAAAAAAAGGAAGACTGTCTCCTGGTTGGAGATCAGTCTTGGTAAAAGGCTTTTTCCTCTTTACCACTCTGCTTATTGCAACCTCCACACAACTACAGAGTATCCTGCATTTTTTTTTTTTTTTGTCTTTTTGCCTTTTCTAGGGCCGCTTCCGCGGCATATGGAGGTTCCCAGGCTAGGGGTCGAATCGGAGCTGTAGCCACCGGCCTACGCCAGAGCCACAGCAACGCAGGATCCGAGCCGCGTCTGCAACCTACACCACAGCTCACGGCAACGCCAGATACTTAACCCACTGAGCAAGGGCAGGGATCGAACCCGTAACCTCATGGTTCCCAGTCGGATTCGTTAACCACTGCTTCCGCGGCATATGGAGGTTCCCAGGCTAGGGGCTGAATCGGAGCTATAGCCACCGGCCCATGCCAGAGCCACAGCAACGCGGGATCCGAGCCGCGTCTGCAACCTACACCACAGCTCACGGCAACGCCGGGTCTTCAACCCACTGAGCAACGGCAGGGATCGAACCCGCAACGTCATGGTTCCTAGTCGGATTCGTTAACCACTGCGCCACGACGGGAACTCCTGCATTAATATTTTTATACATGATTTTAAAATATTCTACATGTGGAAATTCCAAGCATTCACCTTGGCATTTTTCATATTATGTAAGAAAAAAAGAAGAAAGGATGAAAATTTTTAAGAAATAAGGAGTGTAATGTTAAATAAGATGGTAACTGGAAAATGCCCATTGGGTTTTAACAACATGGGCATCATGGTTTGGTGTCCATGGAGTGGTTAGGATGAAGAGAAAAATAAATCTTTTTTTGAAAGAATGCTATAACTGCAGTTGGAAGGAGATTTTCAATTATTTTTACTGATACTTCATATTTGGTTGAATGAGCAGAGTTGAAGCCATTTTCTTATAATCCAAATATGACTATTACAAGCCTCTTTAAAAGAATATGTGAGAGAGATTCATATTTTGCATCTAGACTGTGGTCTAGAAAGACCACCTGGTTCACCTTTTCCATATCCTAATCCTGACTTCCATAGTTAAATTTCTAAAAAAGCAAAAATGAACCTCTGGAAAATAAACTTTGGCATCAAGGCCACATAATTAACTCAGATTGTTGTATATAATAGAATGCATTATTTTCATGATCAAAACTACCCAGCTTGCCTGAATATTTTCATTCCTTTGCTGAGTTAAAATTTAATGGTAAGGTACAATAAGTTTTCACTTACATGATCTCTAAGACACTTTGTCAACAATGATTCTTAAGGACTTCTTGGCAAGGTTATGTAATACATTCCTGGCTGGCTATTTTAAGGGAAAAAATCTTTTCAAGTCCTTGAAGGTTAATTTTGAAAAAATGCAAACTATTTTGAAGACTATGTTTATTTTTTCTCTTAACTTTCAGAGACTCTTGAGCCTGTTTCCAGTTGAAGATTTTTGCTTGGTTGTTTTGCATTGTTTTGCCTTTTATTCCATTCAGGTTCACTGGGGCATTTATTCCAGACAAATAATCTTGTCACTTGTGTTTTTATTTTTTTAATGTTTTTAATTTCCTAATCCCCAAAAGATTACTTCACAACATTTACGTGTCTTTTTAAAAGCAGGTGTAGTAGCCATCTTAAATGAAATCTAGCAGCAATATCTTCTCTTCAGAGTCCATGTCTTGTCTCCTCTGGAAACTACTGTAACTCATTCTAGAACATATGTCCAAAATAATGTTATTCTTTCTACGTAGTCCTTATGAAAATTTTTATAGCAGAGGTAGAATCTTTAAACCTAGAAATTTATATTTTTTAAAAAAATTTCCTACAGTGTAGGAGTTCCCATTGTGGCACAGAGGAAATGAATCTGACTATGAACCATAAGGTTGCAGGTTCAATCCCCGGCCTTACAAAGTGGGTCAAGGATCTGGCATTGCTGAGAGCTGTGGTGTAGGTTGCAGATGTGGCTTGCAGCATGTGTTGCTGTGGCTGTGGCACAGGCCAGCAGTTTTAGCTCTAATTTGACTCCTAGCATGGGAACCTCCATATGCTGCAACCTAGGTTGCAGTCCTAAGAAGACCACCCCCCCAAAAAAAAATGTTTTTTCCTACAGTGTAATGAACATATGACTCCTGCTATTTATTTGGCCTGATAAATTTTATCTAATTTATTAATTTGAAATATGTTTTTCTACAATTATTCAATATCAATATTCTAAAGGCTTGAGTGTAAGTAATTAATTTAAAAGTATGTGTTTTCTTAGTTCACTAGTTAATAAAGTTTTTTCAGGTGTCTCATAAACAATCATTAATATTATATGTACTTTCAAAGACTTCACAGTACAATTGCCTCAATTCATGAATATAAGTATTAAAGAAAAGTTTTCTAGATTGTTATCATTCTGCATGCCTTTGTGTCTGGTTATGTCCATAATCACTCTGCTGTACTCTAAAATCAGGGTTTTTACAACTTCGAAGAATACTGGCATGCTGTTTGTCTAGAAATTAATCACTTTCATGTAAATCCTTAGCAAAACTGAAAATGTACCTCCAGAGAATTTTACAGTATCTAATCACTATATTTAATATGTAAACAATAAAATCCTAAAGATTCCTAAAGTATTGTAGACTGTGTGCTACTTTTGAAAAAAAAACAAACCCTGTTTTTTAGCTTATCTGCTTTAAGATATGATCTCAAAACAAACTTTATTTATGATGATTGATTATATAAATTTAGTGCATATATATGAAGTTTGAAGTTTAACATATTGTTTTTCATTTAAATGTTTTGCTTATTTGACATGATTTATTTTTGAAAGTAGCAGAAGTGCCTAGCTTTATGTGCTCGGACTAAGATTCCATTGTGAATGGAGTTTTATCATGTCTTATTAAAGATTCATTTTTAATATTATTTCAATGGGATTAAAAAAAAATCCTACTGAATCTCCCCAAAGAATAACTTTCCCTGGGAAGGAAATATATTAAAAACTACTGCTTTTATCTTATTTTATTTTATTTTTTGCTTCATCTGTGGCATGAGGATGTTCCCAGGGCAGGGATTGAACCAGCAACACAGCAGTGACCTGTGCCCCAGAAGTGACAATGCTGGATCCTTAACCCATTAGGGTACTAGGGAACTCCAAAAAGCTATTGCTTTAAAGCAAAAATGATATAAAATAATGATTACATTCTATTATCATGACCTACTCTTCTACTGCTACAGGTTACATGTAACTACTGAGTGCATTAAAAGAATTAGCAAGAAAATAAAGTATTTTTTTCTGTATTTATAAATATAAAAACAAATAGAAATAATTATCTTATATAATTTAAAGAATTAAAGCTTAACATTTTCAGACATTTTCCAAGCCTTTTTATAATCCTTCTGTTCATTTTAATAGCCATACTTTTTTCTATATATTAGCAAGCTCTCAGAAAAATATGATAGAAATTCTACCTAGAATTAAAGATCTTACTTTAGTACCAACTTATTAACTCTCAATGACCTAAAGGATCATTTTCACTTACAATTTATCAAAATTTTTAAAATGTTTGAATTTTTAAGTTTCTATATTAAAATGTAAATTCAAAATGGATTAAAGACCTAAATGTTAGTGAATTGTATAAAACTCCTAGATGAAAACATAAGCAGTACACTCTTTGACATAATCACAATAATATCTTCTTGGATATGTCTCCTAAAGTAATAGAAACAAACAAACAAACCAGGACCTAATTAAACTTAAAAGCTTTTGCACAGCAGAGGAAACCACAGACAAAATGAAGACAAGCTACTGAATGGGACAAAGTATTTGTGAAGATCTGACTGATAAGGGGTTTTTAGCCAACTTATACAAACAGTTCTTATCACTGAACATTGAAAAAATGAACCCACTTGAAAAATGAGTAATAGACATTTTTCCAAAGAGGAAATGAAGATGGCCAACAGGCACAAGTAAAGATGTTCAACACTGCTAATCATCAGGGAAATGCAAATAAAAACCACAGGAGATATCACATCACATCTGTTAGAATGATTTTCATTAAAAAGAGCATAAATAACAAATGTTGGCAAGGATTTGGAAAAAAGGGTAATTTGACGGGGATCACATTAAATCTGTAGACTGCTTTGGGTAGTATAGCCATTTGAACAATATCACTTCTTCCAATCTAAGAACATGGAGTATATTTCCATTAATTTTAATCCTTTTTAATTTTCTGGCATAACTTTCCTGGGCTTTAGACAATACTAAAATACTACTAAAATCAAAACAGTATGATATAGGTACAAAAAAAGACATACAAACATATGAAACACAGAACCCAGAAACAAACCCAGACACCTGTGGTAAAACTTTGACAAAAGAGGCAAAGATATAAAATGGAAAAAAGAAAGTCTCTTCAGGAAGCAATGCTGGGAAAAACTGGATAGCTTCTTGTAAATCAATGAAATTAGAACACACCCTGTTGCTCTGAAAAAAAAATAATTAAATAACTCCAAAACAAAAGACACCATCAAACTCCTAGGAGAGAACATAAGCAAAACATTCTCTGACATCAACCATACAAATGTTTTATTAGGTCTCCCAATATAATAGAAATAAAAACAAAAACAAAAAAATGGACTTAATCATACTTACAAGCTTTTGCACAGCAAAGGAAACCATAAAAAAAAAGACAAAAAATAAAAACCTACAGAATGGGAGAAAATAGTTGCCAATGATGAAACTGGCAAGGGCTTGATCTCCAAAACTCATTCAACTCAACAACAACAACAACAAAACAACAAAAACAAACAACCCATTTGAAAAATGGATAGAGGACCTAAATAGACATTTCTCAAAGAAGACATAGGATGGTCATTAGGCACATTAAAAGATGCTCAAAACACTAATTATTAGAGAAATATAAGTCAAAACTACAATGAAGGACCACCTCTTGCTAGTCAGAATGGCCATCATTAATAAGCATACAAATAACAAATTCTGGAGAGGGTGTGGAGGGAGGGTGTAGAGGGAACCCTCCTACACTGTTTGGTGGGATTTTACATTGGAAAAACCACTATGGAAAAAAAAATAGACTTTCCTCAGAAAACTAAAAATAGAACTATCATATGATCCAGCAATCCCACTCTCGGGCATATATTTGGACCAAACTATCCTTCAAAAAGATACATGAACCCCCACGTTCACAGCATCGCTATTCACAATAGCCAACTTAAATGGAGGAAACCTAAATGTTCATTGACATATGAATGGATTATGAAGACGTAGTATATATATACAATGGAATACTACTCAGCCATAAAAAGAACAGAATAGTGCTATTCATAGCAACATGGATGCAACTACAGATTATCCTTCTAAGTGACCTAAGTCAGAAAGAGAAAGACAAATTCTATATGATATCACTTATAAGTGGAATTTAACATATGGCACAAATGAACCTACCTAAGAACACAAACAGAGTCATGGACATGGAGAACAGACTTGTGGTTGCCAAAGGGGATGGGGGGAGTGGGATGGACCAGGAGTTTGGGGTTAGTAGATGCAAACTATTACATTTAGAATGGATAATTAATAGGCTCTTACTGTCTAGCACAGGGCCAATATCCAATTTCCTGGGATAGACCACAATGGAAAATAATATTTAAAAAATATAGAAAAAAGAATAAATAAACATTGTCATTCTCTCGTTTTAAAAAAAAAAATGTATGGAAACTACAAAAGAGCCTTAGGAAAAATAAATACAAATAATTTGATTTTTTTTTTGGCCACACCTGTGGCATGTGAAATTCCTGGGCCACAACTATGCCACACATGCCAACTATGCCATAGCTGTGGCATTGCTGGATCCTTACCTGTTGTGCCACATGGGAACTTCCTATCAATTTTTTTTAAGAACATACTTCAAAATTAATTGATGTTATTTGTAAAATATTTATTTTCTAATTATTTTATTTTATTTATTTATTTATTTATTTTGTCTTCTGTCTTTTTTAGGGCCACACCCACTGGCATATGGAGGTTCTTAGGCTAGGGGTCTAATTGGAGCTGTAGCTGCTGGCCTACACCAGAGCCACAGCAACACCAGATCCAAGCCACAGCTCACAGCCACGGCATATCCTCGACCCACTAGGCGAGGCCAGGGATCAAACCTGAAACCTTATGGTTCCTAGTCAGATTCTCTTCTGCTGTGCCATGATGGGAGCTCCTTCTAATTATTTTAGATAGACAACTGGAAAATATTTTTAAGTATCAATTTGCTTTTAAAATTCTCTCTTAACTGTAGGGAAAAAGGTTATCCTTAAATTGTCCTTCTGTCATAACTTCACATTTCTTAATAGTGTGATATAATAGTAATGGAATTAGTGAATTAACAAGCAAAATATATTTCATCGACTTCAATTATAGCATGTTGTTATTCCAAAACTTTGAGGTTTGGGTAATTCATATAATTCTTACAATTATTTTAGAATCCCCTTTTAAAAATCTGTTGTAGAATTAGAGTATATTATTTCTAAATGTTCAAAAATTTATAACTGTAATTTTATTCATTTTTATGATTTTAAAAAATGTTTGCTAATTGCATTATTTCTTCAAAGTTGAGAATTTGACAAGTTTCTTATGTGAATACATCTCAGGAGGTTATGATCAATCTTTTAATAATTTCTAAGAAATTTTATATGGTTGTCTTACATGATAAATAAAAAGAAGAAAATGAGGCATTAGTCCTTATAGTTAATAATTTACATGACATAATAATGTCTAACATATTGATGGACCAAGTAATTATCATATTAAGTGAAGTAAATCAAGGGCAAATATATGATATCACTTATTTGTGGAATCTAAAAAAAGAATGATACAAATGAACTTATGTACAAAACAAAAGTAGACTCATAGACGTAGAAAATAAACTTATGGTCACTGAAGTAGGATAGCCGGGGGGGAACAAAATAGGAGTTTGGAATTAATGTATACACATGTGCTACTATATATAAAATGGGTAAACTACAAGGACCTACTGAATAGCACAAGGAACTATACTCAATATCTTGTAATAACCTATAACAGAAAAGAATCTGAAAAATAATATATATATGTAAAAAAGTCTAATGTTTATTAAATGCTTACTTTTGGTAAAAACTATACTAAATGTATTCTGTAAAATTTCTCATTTATGGCATGAAATAGGAAGTTATGGTCATCATCTTATAGACGAAGACACTGAAGCAACTATACCCTAGTTTTTTAACCACAAATACAAATGTAAATAAAACCAATGCCTCAAAGTGAGCATAAGCATCAAAATGTTTCAATGGAATAACTATTGAACACATAGCAGATTTTCTTTTTGTAGATTTTCTCATATAAGTGCTTTCTTGAGAAGGATTTTAGAGTAAGGATAATACAAACAAAAATAATAATTTTAAAATTACAGATTAACACATGAAGGACATGTTATCACTCATTGCTTTTTGTGATTAGAACATACAGTCTGAAAATGATAGAAGTAGGAATTGGGAACAATAATTGTTTGTAATTGAATTGTGTTCTGCTTAATTGGGCAGAAAAGAGAATGAAGTTAATTATGAATGTGATGAGAAGCCATTAAAGACTTTAAAAATGTACAAAGAAATAATTTTGAACTAATTTGCTTATTTATTATATTACACAGCAAAAAAGAAAATTAGAAAGACACAAATCTGAGATATATAAACTATTAAGTGTCTCAATGATAGGATCCACTTGGCTCCACCAAGTAGAAAAAATAGCAGCCACAAGAAAAAAAAATCTAATCTAAACATCTTCTGCTAATTTAAACAAAGCCTCCCCACAATAAGCCATCATAAATCCATTTTCCAAAAGATTCGCAGCCAGAAAGGATATATATCACTTGTACCCAGATGAGAAATTATATATACACAACTTGCCAAACTTTCCTTGTTTTCCCTCACTTATTTCTTATTAGTTTCCCACCATTTGATTTTCCTTGAAGTCTTCACCGCCTCTTCTCTTTGTAATGATATATAAACTCTTTTAGCTCTAGCTGTCCATGAAGCCACAGCCAGAAAACATACATGAATAAACTGCTTTTTATCCTATTAATAAATCTTTTCTCCTCTTAATTAGAACTTTCACAGTTCACTCATTCTCTCCCAATCAGCCTAAATGGAAATTTTTTAATTTCCTGTTAAAATCGTATAGATGGAAATTAAGCGATAGATATTAGTTTCTTTGTTCATTCCTCCAATTAAAATGTATTGTTTCTCATTTTACACAGGATAGTATACTTGATAGAGGCTTTTCCTCCTGAAAAATGCTACTCTTGATAATTCAGTAAATAGATTATATATGTAGGTATGAATGTCGTATGTAAGTAACTTTGGAAATTGTGTTTCCAAAGCCAATTACTTTATCTTCTTTATGTTTATAATCTACAGGAATGAAGAGAAGTCCAAATATCTCATTTCATGAAATTTTATATTCGGCTTTCTGCATTTCCTCCCACTTCAAAGCTAACATGAAATGTACATCCTCTAGTGAGGTCTCATTCCTCACCTTCCCACCACTTTTCCATCCATTGCATTTTGCCCTCTGCTCCCAATCAAAGCATTAAAACTCTCATTGCCAGGGTTAACAAAATATTTACTCTTGCTTCCAAGCCCAATTAATCTTTTGAGTCCATATGTGAACATTGTCTATTTTTAATTTAAGAAGTGACAAATACATTCTCTAAGTGAATAGATTCTTTCTTTATTAAAAAACAAACAGGATTTCCCCTCGTGGCTCAGCAGAAACCAATCTGACTAGCATCCACGAGGCTGCAGGTTCAATCCCTGTCCTTGTTCAGTGGGTTAAGGATCTGGCATTATGGTGAGCTATGGTATAGGTGGCAAGTGCGGCTTGGATCTGGTGTTGCTTTGGCTGTGGCTGTGGTATAGGCCTGAGGCTACAACTCTGATTCCAGCCCTCGCCTGAGAACCTCCCTATGCCATGGGTGTGGCCCTTATAAAATAAAACTAAATAAAAAATAACGTGGACAATTTATATCTCCTCATCTTTCCAACTATTTTGGCCTCAAACGTTTAAATACTTTTCAAGTATTTTACTACTCCCCTTAAACTTAATGGATGTTTTCCCTTTATTTTCATCACAACGTTCTTGTACATACTTGTTTAGTTTTTCCTTCAACAATTCTCTTCCTTTTGCTTCTGAGAAAACACACTTTCCCCCTTTTAATTTATTTCATGTTTTTATTGATTTTAGTCTTATTCAGTATCCTGTTCAGACTAAACACCTGCTCTTCTATTTTATTATTCTATTTCACTTCATTTCTTTTTGTTTGATTTTTAGTATTCTATAATGGTTACTTTCACTTTTTCTTACCTGCCCACAGATTAATCTTGCACAAGCTTCTTTTCCTTTAAGACTTGACTTCAGTATATATTCTGACGACTCAGAAATACTATTCTCAATTCAGAAATGTCTTCATAGCTTCAAACATTAATCTAACTTCCAGTAGCATCTACACTTAGATGCAAGCCCTAGAAATTCAGTGTGTCTAATCTTGAGCTCTTTATATATGTAGTCAATTAGCACCTGCCTTTTTTATGATTACAATGAAAGACACCAGCAAGTATTCAATTGCCTAAAATGGATATTTTTACTCCTCCTTCTTTCTCTTATCTATCTACAAGAAATTGCCGATCCTGATCTATCTACTAGTAATTTTATATTTAACCACTTTTAAATATAGCAACAATCACTAGCACAGCATAAGTTCCTAACTAATTACTCCTACACATAAGTGAAATAATGTATTACTAATATGCAAGATGAACAATGATACTCCCCTATATAGAGTGGCTGACACTGGACCCAGAATAAAATCCAATTCTTCATCCAGGTGTGCAGAGCCTAAAAGATCTGACCATTCTCCTTCAGAGTTGCATGTCTCAGAAACAGTACAGCACAATGGTTAAGAGGCCATTCTTTTGGGGACAGATTACCTGCAATGAATTGCTCCCTCACCTGTTTCCTAATCTGCCTAATGAGAATTAAAATATCTTTCTTATAGACTTGTGAAACAATGCCCAATCCAGTGAAAGCACTCAATGGATATTAGATACTATTACCTCTCAGTTTTAAAAATATTTTTATTGTCTACCTCTCTTATGTGATCTTTCCATTTTTTTAGCAAATAATAATTTCAATGTACAATGTGTCAGGCACTAGGCTAAGGAACCATGATTTAGCTTTGTGGATAGCCCTTTCCATGATGAACATACAGACTGCCTGGAAAAGAAGATAGTTTTAAAAATATTTAATTTCTCAAAGGTTTATTTAATTACACAAAGCTTATTTAATTACTGTGGTGAGCTTACTAAAGAAAAATATTCAATGGAATCAGTTACAAGGAAATTTGACCTAGGGATATGACATATAACCTGAGTCTAAAGAATGAATGAGAGTTAGCTAGATTAGTGAGGCTTAGAGGACAGAAAATTTATGAGGGCAAAATATTTAGATTTCCCATCCTGATCCAATGCTCTAATTATCTGAATTTGCTTAGTAATTTTTTTTTTTAAAATGAAAATGCTCTTTATTGTTCAACCTCTAAGCTTTTTATGACCTAGTCCATTATTCTCAACTGTACTCAGATTTCTTTGTCTTCCAGCCTTG
The DNA here is from genome assembly GCF_016906955.1 of Phacochoerus africanus. Classification (NCBI taxonomy): domain Eukaryota; kingdom Metazoa; phylum Chordata; class Mammalia; order Artiodactyla; family Suidae; genus Phacochoerus; species Phacochoerus africanus. The sequence continues at coordinate 91,903,430 of NC_062553.1, forward strand.
ACCTCATCCTTCTTTTATTATTTTACATTTTCTCATCAAAAATACTTTTTCTTTTCCTTGCTCATTAGGAAGAAAAATAATTTAAATTATCTTACTTGCATCCTCAGACTCTCAGTCTTCTCATTGAAAAAAATCTTACTCTCATTCTTGTTATCACATTTATGTCATTCATAGAATTGTATCATAAAACTCCTTGATATTGTTATATATATAAAACACTCCTGGATATTATATATATCATACTACTACTTATTCAGTTGAAAATTAGGGAAAGTGCAGACTGGATAATGGCACTGGGCATTTAAATCATATCCCCCCACAAACTCACTAGTTGTGCTTTCATGGGCATGTTCTTAAGCTCTGTATTCCTCAATTTTATCATCTCCAAAAATGTAATGACAATCATATTTCTTTGCATTTTTACTTGTTTGAGGGTTAAATGAGATTGTATATTAGCTAGCATATAATAAACATTTAATAAATATTTTCATTAGCTTCTCTTCCTCTGATATAAAATAGAGATCGAACTTGTATGAATTCTAAAGCCCATTTTATTCTTTAGTTCACGTTCATGTATTGTAACAAGATAGGATTCTCTCTCAGTTTTGTCAATTCTTATCCAGATAAGAAGACTTTTCTATAAGCCTGATAAAAATCCCACCAGAAGCATTCATTGTTTTACAGAGATAACCAATATTTACCTTACAGATGCTCCACTCTGGGGAATCCATCTCCTTACACAGAGCACTCTAAGGACCTATCATTGCTTTTCTTGATTAGAGCCAAGTTGAGGGTCTCTGGATCTCAAATTGCTCCTATTGTATAATATAGTGGTGATTACAGGCCAGTGATTTAAGAAGATCTATTTTAGAGATGAAAAAGCTGAAGCTAGGAATGATTAAGAAGTATATGGAAAGTTACACAAGTGCATAAACAGATCTCTCTGATACTACATTCAAAGGTATATGATAGGAGAGTAAATTAGAAAGGGAAAAATATGAGTGATAATGTTTACCTCTTTTTCTGAATATTGTCTGCATTTATAAAACAGTCTTGATAATATTTGACTGCTATGGGCAGCTCAGTTATTAGTATTTTAAAGGATTGGTTATTTAAAATTTAAGTCTCTTGCATTAATTAATAATAATCTTTTAAAATATCTATCAATAAAAAATATCAAAATTTATCAACCTAAAGATAATTCAGCCAGAATTTTAAAAAATGATGATATGCAATGTTTTATGTATCAGCAAGAAACATCCAAAAATGTCATACTATGAATGATTGTGAGCTACAGGAAAATAAAGAAAATGCTACTACTGCAATCGCACTTGGGAAACTGCTTAAAACTTCAGTTAAATATAATTATAAATTTTATTTTTATTAAATTAGAGCATTTTATAATCATATATGTAAGTGTTTATTAAGATTTTGATTTTGTTCTTATAATTTTTGTGTTTTTTTAAAGAGGTTGTTTTCTTGCACATCCAAGTGGATACCACCAATTTTAAGTGTTCTTCTGTTACACATATTTCCAGAGGGACACTCTACTTTGGATGGTTCAGAATGAAAATCTCTTTTACTTCATAAATATTTATTTTTGTATTCATATATATTTTTGCCAGTAGCTAATATATTTGGTTTCATCATAGCTCTATACTCTGTCCACTTGAATGTTGTCTATAGTTCTACTTCACATCTACCGTTGGACAATTGTTTGATTTGCACACAAACATTAAATCTTAATATTTATAAAGAATGTAAATGAGTTATGAGATCGTGACCAAATTATGCAACCTCTACTTAAGGTTCCCTATCCTTAAATCACTGATAGCAGTAGTACCTAAATGACAAATTTGTTGAGGAGCTCTGTTAATTTAATCAAAGAGTTGGCTATACCTGGTACCTTGTAAGCACTTTCTTGGTGAATGTAAACTATTAAAGTGCATCTGTTTTACAGAAATTGATTTTCTTATTTTCTGATAATTTGAACAGTTAAAATGTATAGTCCAAACATACTGCTAACTCCCCTTACCCTTGTGCTTTGGAATGCTCTATTCTCAAGAACTTAAGCACCCATTATGAGTTACCCCTTTTTCCTACCTTTTTCTGTTCAGAATCTTAAAATATAGGAATAGCAGAGATAAGTAACTGTGAACTCCTTTAAGTTAAGAACCTAATTTTAAGGTTATGTTAGCATTTGGTCCTTTAATCTGTGATTATAAACACACAAAGATATACTCTTCTGTCAAGGAGTTAGTCTGCTTCTGTTTTATATGATCAGTCAATTCCTTTTTTCTTATATTAAAGGAAAATACTGGATAGATTCTGGCATACCATCAATGTTAGTCTGGGACATATTTACATCTTTATTTCTGTGTATTTAGGTAAATATTAAAAAGAAACATTTCTGAAGCGTCTTGAAGCCAAATTCCTTTTTAAAATAGAAGTCTAATTGACTTTGTGGTTCTATGGTGAAATAATATTATTTATGCTTTTAAGATTGCGAATGCCAGAATGTGTAGTGTTAATGTCACTTCAGCCTTATTACATAATTTTGACAGGAATGTATTCAAAATACTTTATTTTTAGTAGAGTTAAACTGCATTTTTTTCATGTTTTCACATCATTAGAAATTAAACATCTATAAAGAGCATCCTCATGCAACAGCCTTCTATTTCTGGAAAATAGGTTATTTCATTTCTTAAGATCCCAAGATGAGATTTCACTCTCATGCCATCTGGCAAGATAATAAGATAACATCTAAAATCAATACTTTAATATGATCCTGGCTAAAAACTAGCCTCAATGAGAATTAATGGCATATGGCTGAAGCTTAAGAAAAAACAAAAAGGCTAATGTGACTTTTTGAAAAATGCACAAAGAACTCAGGTTCTCTGTAAGAAAGAAAATAAAGTATAAAAAGACTGTTTCATCTCAAAGAAGAATTGCTTGTTGCATATGATGAAAATACTACAATCAGTTTGCAAAGCTCTAATTATTTAAATTAAAGAATAAAACAATTTTAATTAATAAGAATTAAGTTAAAGGCAAAATGAAACAAACACTTGCAAAATATCCATATTTGGGGTACACAGGGAATTTAAGCTAAAAAGGCATAGATATTATAACAAAAGATAAAAGAACACAAATAGTAAACATTATAAGCAACACAAATCCAGTATTTGTATTTCTGCTCTACTTAGGCATCTATTTTAAATTGAAATGAGAAAAGGGAGGGTATGTTTAGATAAATTCCTCAAGTATAAACCTAAATCTCCAAATACTGTATGTGAGCATGAATGGAATTGATGTTCTGCTTAATCACACTGTAGTTGAGAATAAGATTTCTATGATTTCAAGCCTTTGACTTTTGTTGAGTGTGTTTTAAGATCCTGTATGTTGCCAACATTCTAAAATGCTCTTTGTCAGTAAAAGTGTGTCTTCTTAAGCTATTCACCACACATTCTATTCTTGTAAATTATAAAAGAGAGATATTAGATCACTAGATCAAGCTTGTTATTCCTGTTATTTAGATTATTTACATCTTTAGTGATTTTTAATACAATTTATTTTTTAGAGCAGTTTTTGGTTCACAGCAAAATTGAGCAGAAGGTAGAAAGATTTCCCATATGGCTCATGCTCCCACACATGCATAGCCTCCCTCATTATCAACATCCCTCACTGGCGTGGTATATTTGTAATAATTGTTCAATCCACCTTGACATGTTATTATCATACAGGGCCTATAGTTTTTATTAGGGTTCACTCTTGGTGTTTACATTATCATCCCATGACGTGTGAGGCTGTGCTGGTTGCTTTGGGGAAGCACTTGAAAGGTCCATTACTGCCTCTTCTGTGTGAAGGCAAATTGATCTTTTTCAGAAACCTATACTTGTCAGAGTTCTTCCACAAATCTTGTTAAAAATGAAGCACTGTTTAAGAATATTTTTGAAAAAGCATCAGAGTAAAACAATAACTGTCTATAACTGAAAAAATGCTCAACATCACTAATTATTAGAGAAATACAAATCAAAACTACAATGAGGTACCACCTCACACCAGTCAGAATGGCTATCATTAATAAGTTTATAATAAGTCTACAATGACAAATGTCAGAGAGGGTGTAGAGAAAAGGGAATGTTGGTGGGAATGTAAATTGGTGCAATCACTATGGGAAACAGTATGTAGGTACCTCAGAAAACTAAATATAGAACTATCATATGATCCAGAAATCCCACTCCTGGGCATATACCTGGAAAAAACTTTCATTCAAAAAGATACATGCACCCCTATGTTTACTGCAGCAATATTCATAATAGCCAAGACATGGAACAAACCTAAATATCCATCAACAGATGAATGGATTAAGAAGATGTGGTACATTTCCTCAATGGAATACTACTCAGCCATAAAGAGAACAAAACAATGACATTTGCAGCGAAATGATGGAACTAGAGACTCTCATACTAAGTGAATTAAGTCAGAAAGAGAAAGACAAATACCATATGATATCACTTATATGTGGAATCTAATATATGTCACAAATGAACCTATCTACAGAAAAGAAACAAACTCATGGACATGGAGAACAGACTTGTGGTTGCCCAGGAGGAGAGGGATTGGGAGTTTGGGGTTAGTAGATGCAAACTATTGCTTTGGAGTGGATAAGCAATGAGATCCCGCTTATATTTGTTTATATTGGACCACTTTGCTATACAGCAGAAATTGATATAACAATGTACATCAACTATTATAAAAAATAAAAATATGTGTTTTTATGAGCCCAGGGCAAAAAACCACTAAGTTCAGGGTGTTTATAAGTAAAATAAGGAACCTCCAAACATGAAGCAGAGAACATATGGGAAAACTTTATGGAAGAGAAAGGAAAGTCCCTTCTGACAAATCTCATGATTGTAAACCTTACAAGAGTTAAGACACCTCAATTTTCACTATCATTTATGTGAAGTGTTCACTGTAATATGGTTAAGAATAACAGTTCTTTCGGGAAATTTTCTTTTTTAAAAGCAAAAGCTACTGCATGCCATGGCCAAATGATAATAGTAATTATAATGTAAATAGAAGCGTTATTGAAGAAAATACACAGAAACACATGTAACATATATTTAATGTGAGATTTAGACAGAAAATGAGAGTGTAACAATGACGATACATGAATATATGACAGAATATATCCCAAAGATGAAGAGAGATACAAACATTCAAGGACCTCAAAAAAAAAAAAAATTCCAAGTAAAATGGAAAAAAGAAACTAGGCCTACAGACAACATAGGGAAAATGCAAACCATCAGAGAAAATAAAAACATTAAGGAAGATATCTAATAAGAAATAGAGAAATTGGACTGCCTTTAAATGAGCAACAAAAAGCCAATAGCTATTATCTCCTTGATATCTACTGAAACCAGAAGCCATTAAAGTGGTATCTTTAATGGGTTTTGAGAGATTAAGATATTAACCTAGAAATTATAGCAAGGAAAATAAATTTTCAGAAAAGAAACAAATATTTTCCATTGGTGGAATCTCACCAAAGGAATATGATACTGACTAAAAAGTCTGGGATACAAAAAGAAATAAAGATCTGTCTTAGTCTGTTCAGGTTGCTGTAACAAACTATAGTCCATGGGTAGCTTAAACAACATCCATTTATTTCTCAAAGTTATGTGGGCAGGAAAGTCTAAGATTAAGGTATCAACACATTAGGGATTTAGTGAGAGACTCATTACTGGCTTAGAGACATCTGTCCTCTCTCCATGTTCTCACATGGTAAAAGAGACAGAGTTATTTGGGATCTCTTTTACAAGACATTAACTCCATTTGAGAGAGCTCCACTCTCATGAATTAATCTCCATCTAAGCTCCCTACTTCCTAATAACATCACACTAGGAAGTTAGGGTTTCACAAGACTTAAGAAGGGCACAAGCATTCATTCATAACACTCAGCCTTTATTCTAGAGCTCAGTATATGCACTAGATCTTCTGGTAACAGCTTCTTGCAAGGAAGATGGTAAATATCCTCCAAAGAATCTAAATTCACTCTGAGACTAGCTCACCCATTGCCTTTGAGTAATTGGCATCAGTACTCTTGAGCATTTTTATGCTCTGAGCTAACACAGCTACAAATCCATCTCTTATCTTTGACTCCCAACGATCAGGAGTAAAATACCATTTGTTCACCTTCTGGTAAGTACTTACATTTTTAAAAGGCAATAACTTTTAAGCTGCACCCCCCAAAAAATTAAATACCTGGGAATAAACCTGACCAAGGAGGTGAAAGACTTACATGCTGAGAACTGTAAAACATTAATCAAGGAAATTAAAGAGGATTCATAGAAATGGAAAGATATTCCATGCTCCTGAGCAGAAGAATTAACCTCGTTAAAATGGCCATACTACCCAAAGCAATCTATAGATTTAATGCAATCGCTGTCAAAGAATGCATGTCATTTTTCACAGAACTAGAATAAACACTCCAAAAATTTATATGGAATCATAAAAGATCCAGAATTGCCAAAACAATCCTGAGGAAAAAGAAAAAAAAATAACAAGCAGGAGGCATAATTCTCTTCAGACAATATTACAAAGCTAGAGTAAACAAGACAGTGTGGTATTGGCACAAAAACAGACACACAGACCAATGGAACAGGACAGAGAACCCAGAAATAAACCCAGACACCTATGGTCAACTAATCTTCAACAAAGGAGGCAAGAATATAAAATGGGAAAATGACAGTCTTTTTAGCAAGTGATGCTGGAAAGACTGGACAGCTGCATGTAAGTCAATGAAACTTGAACCTACCCCACTCCATGTACAAAAATAAACTTAAAATGGCTTAAAGACTTAAGCATAAGAGAAGCCAGATACCATCAAACTCCTAAAAGAGAACACAGGCAAACATTCTCTGACATCAAACTTACAAATGTTTTCTTAGGTCAGTGTCGTAAGAGAAATAAAAACAAAAATAAACCAATGGGAAGACAAAATTTGAGGCAGTGCATTAATCTAGAATTTCCAGGATTTCTGCAGAAGATCTTGCTCCTGAATTCTGAGGGTCTGTATATTCACCTCATGCGTTTTTGTTCTGTTTTCTTTTTGCAGTGCTCTTCCTGCCTTTTAACACCAAGACCATGATAACTACATAGCTTGTACTTTGGAAAATTAAGGAATTTAGTTATATCCTCCCTGGACACAAGTTAGTGAAGGGCAGTATGAATTGTTTTGCCTTATTCCTTTGAAGTCAGCACACTGCGTCACCTTTGCTACATCTCCAGGAAATATCTAGAACCAATGCAACAGGTGATCCCTAGTGTTGAGGCAGAGAAGAATGGGGTATTCAGAGAAAAGAAACAGGAGAGACACAGGCAGGGGAGAACATAGTAAAAAGGAGGTATTCATAAGTTTGTGTAACATTTGCCAAATATAAGATATTTTAACAGTAATTGACTAAGTCCACCATCACTTTCCACTGCATCTTTTTTTCATTTTTTCAGATTTCCTCTTATGTATAATGTATGGTGGTGTTGAAAAAACAATAGGCCTTTTTTTTGGGGGGGGTGTCTACAATCTACTGCTACTTACACATATATTTATCGTTGGATGGACTCATGTAGGAATGATTTCTAGGAATTTCCCTATACCCACTATGCCAATTTACCAAGCATTGTGCCATGGGTACACAGGAGGTATGATATACAATATAATATACAATATACCTGGCATTGTAATGAATGGAGCTGAAAATCAACATACTTTTTTTTAAAATTACAAGTATGTGAAATTTTTGGGGGGAACAAACTGGTACCAGAACTATAGAAATAAACACCACTCAAGTAACAAGTATGTGCTATTTATTCAGATATTGCTATGTGGGAGCATCAGCCACCACTCTTTACTTTGGCAGAGACTTAAAGCTAATGGGAAAGCTTTACAGTGGGAAGACTTTAAGCATGCCCTGATTGGAGGCTACTGACATAGAGAAACCCATAGGCAGGCTAAATAGAAGCAGGGCATCCTATGTGGTTGGTTGAAGGGTACATAGTTGGCTTTTTCTATTTGGTCCTAAGTTGGAAAAGGGAGCAAAAATTAGGAGCTTCCAGTTATGTATCAGAACCCAGTTGGTTGGGGCCAAATAATATAGGAGTTATTGTTTAACTTCCTGGACTAGTTGCTAGGGAGAATAGTCTGACTTCCTTGCCTGGTAACTGTAGATAGTAAATGGCCTTCCCAACCTGGTTACTGCAGATTAACTGTAGAGTTTTAAATGTATACGTGTGTGTGTGTGTGTGTGTGTGTAGTTGGTCTATTGTCCTATTCAATCTCTCAGTACTATAAAAATTGTTTACGTCTGAGTCCAAAGTCCTCTATTTTTCACATCCAAAAATATTTGAATACATCAATATCTGAGGCATCTTGCCGTGATGACATCTACTTCTACTTTTTGGGATGGTGTTTATAGTATTCATTAACTTTCTAAAATTTATAATTTGTTGTGATTATCTTCTCATTGAAAATAAATACTATAATTTACATAAAATTTTATCTTAATTTTATATAATATTTCCTGTGAAACCCAGCCCCCCCCCAATAAAATCCTCAAATCCAAATTCTGGGGTCTATTTCTACTAAAAGATTCTGACTTATTTTTATGTAAATGATAGAAAGAAGGAAGTTGGGGATCTAAATTCTCAGTTTTGATTTGAACACACTTATACTCTCATACTTCTTAGAGATGTAAATGGAGATGTCAGGTACTTTTTTTTTTAACATAAAACCCTGAATATCTATTAAAACATATGGTCTTGAAGTGGGTTACATAAGAAAACAGTGCAAGTAGAAGAGGGCCTAGGACCAAGATTTAAAGTTTGTCAACATTTGGAAGTTTGGTTGAGGATGATTCTTTCAAAAAGACAGACAAAATTGGTGAAAAAGCACTGCAACCCTTTGTATTGCTTGAATTTACCTCTGGAGTAAAGGAATCTCTTGTTTGAATCAAACATTTCCATGGTCTTCTCCGGCCAAAGTTAAAATCAAGCTCTTATTCAGGAATGTTCAATAGGGTTCTAACTGCTTGCATAGTAATATAAAAAGATTTCTTTATTGTGTGCCTGGTAATAGGTAACATCTTTCAAATGTGATTGCCTTTAGGAGATTTTTCCCCTTGATATAGATTTGTACTTCACTGCCTGTGTAAATTGTTATTAGAAGCAATTGTATTCTCCCCAGGAGATTAGGAACAGATCCATAGGAAATGGGGCTTATCTTGAACACGTCTTATTGGGGCACATAGGAGTCGGCCAGGCTGGTAATGTCAAACCACTCTGCACGTTTCTGCTACATCCCTTATATGGCACTTGAGATACTGAATAACTCAATCTTTGCAAAATGCACTATTGTCAGCATTCTCGTTTAGTGAGGTCCTCCCCTCTCCCCCAAAATAAATGACCATTTGACCTGTCAAGTAAGACATAATTACACTTTAGAGCTATGATGCTTTGACAAGAGAAGCATTTCGTAATGAAGGAGTATATGCAAGAGCAAAAGCATGTGGTCATGAAGTAGTATGTAAAAGGGAACTGTAAACTGATTTAGGGATTTGAGGAAGGTTTTTCAGAGGAATAGACTTTCAAACCAGGGGTTTAGTTTAACAGCGAAAAAGAGATGGGTGAAAAGTATGTGGGCAATATTCCTAGCAGAGGCAACAGTACACACGAAATTCCACAGACAAGCAGTAAAAAAATAAATGCTGTACAAATGAGGAAAAAGAAGGATGTAAATCTGAATCATACAATTGAAAAAAGGTACTATTAAAAATAGCACCTGCCAGAATTCCCGTTGTGGCTCAGCTGAAATGAATCTGACTAGTATCCATGTGGATGCAGGTTCAATCCCTCGCCTCACTCAGTGGGTTAAGGATCAAGAGTTGCCGTAAGCTGTGGTGTAGGTCGGAGATATGGCTCAGATCTGGCCTTGCTGTGGCTGTGGTGTGTAGACTGGCAGCTGTATCTCCGATTAGACTCCTAGCCTGGGAACTTTCATATGCTGTGGGTGAGGCCCTAAAAAAGCCAAAAAAAAAAAAAAGATGAAGTTTGATTTCATAGGTAAACAAATGAAGTTTATAGAAAGAGCAGTGTAAGGCCATGATAATGGTTTTCTGGATGAAGGCAAGTGTGCCGAATGGATTCTATAATTCGACATTGAGTTATATAATTGGACAATTACTTTGTCAAGAATGGCTATTAGAACAGGCTTGGATACAAACTGATATAGTTGATAGCTGCATGACTTAAAATAATAAAGGTATATTTCCTGTTTTTGTTCTGCTTGTTACAGTTTAGCAAGGAGACTCTGTTCATATAACCAATCAGGTACTCAGGCTAATGGAGCAGCAGCCCTCAACAAAAATTTTGATTAGTGGGCAAGAGAGTTCAGAAATTCCAGTTCAAAAATTCCAAGTTCAGAGAGTTCAGTTTCCAGTTCAGAAATGACACAAATGTATAAGTCATAGGTTCTCAAATGCCCCACCCACAGAAAGAGAATCAAAAGTACAATTCTACGAAGAAGGAAGAAAGCTGGATATATTTGGTGAGCAGCTTTAATGTCTACTAGAGTATACCAAATTTTCTCTTACTCTCCTCTCTGCAGTCAGCACATAAATACTTTCCAAGTGAGAGAATCAGTTCTGTCTTAGGGCATTAAGCTCAATGCCTATGATCTCTTTATAATGTATGACTGTTTCTATTTTCATGTAGTGGTGTTCAGAAGTCGCTAACTTAAATCAGAATTTGCCTTGTTTTAAGCTACATACCTGTGCATCAAAATACCAGTTATCCTGCTGCACTTAACAGATACACAAAGCTAAAACAAGGAGATGGTATCCACAATACACATTCAGAAAGGAAGATAATGGGAGACACACAGCAACAAATGTTCCTTATTATTCTCATGGGGTGAAAATTATTAATGCTCCGCCTTGAGAAGAACATCATGGTCCACTGCTTTTCATGGACCTTGACTCTGCCCTCTGGAGATTCTTTTGTCTGGTCTCCTATGTGCCCATATAAGAAGTGGAAATTAGATAATATGCCTTCCTGAATGTTGAGAAGCTATCTCAGTTTGTTTCATTCCCTGTGGGGACTATTTCAAGTCTCAAATAGTCAAAATTGTTTTTTGTCCAGGCCAGTATTATCTAATAAAATATAATGCAGGTTCCAAATGCAGTTTCATAATATTACATATTTTTAACAAATTAAAAGCAGGTGAAATTAATTTTAATACCTATTTATTCTATCCCAATATATAAATTATATTTTATATTTTGTCATAATAATTATTGAGATATTTTAGTTATACTTATTTTATTTTCTTCTTTTTTTATACTGTCTTAAAAGTCTAGTGTATAATTTCATACTTATAGCACATCTCAATCCCGATGCTAAAGTTTGAATGGCTTATAAAAAAAATGCAACCCTTTGAAACAATAAAGTTATGTTTAACAAACGATATTTAACATGTATCAGAATTTAAATTTAAAATCAAAAATAAAAATTAATTTAAATTAAAAATGAATTAAAATTTTATTTTAATGAAATTAAAAATTCATTTCTTCAGTTATACTAACCATATTTTACATACTCAATAGCCCTAAGTGGCTGGTGGCTATACCAAAGAACATCCATTCAGGCCTATGGTTTGTCTTTTTTTTTTTGTCTTTTTGTCTTTTCTAGGGCCACTCCCATGGCATATGGAGGTTCCCAGGCTAGGGGTCTAATCGGAGCTGTAGCTGCTGGCGTAGGCCAGAGCCACAGCAATGCCAGATCTGAGCCGCGTCTGTGACCTACACCACAGCTCATGGCAACGCTGGATCCTTAACCCACTGAGCAAGGCCAGGGATCAAACCTGCACCCTCAAGGTTCTTATTCAGATTCGTTTATGCTGTGCCACAAGAGGAACTCCTGGTTTATTTGATGGTACAACTTTCTCAAAACCTTTAGTGTTCTTACTTGAGTCACAAATTTTGAGGTTCAGGTAGTCACACTCACAGTCATTTGTTCAATATGCCTTTCTCTCTCTTCTCTCCCTTGGCTTAAACTAGTCTATATTATCCAAGAAATTATGCTTCTGCTTTTTGTGCACCGGGCTATTTTTTCCAGGGGAAATGATTTGCAGGACGGCCCCTTAGTCATTTCAGATGCTTTAACAACACATGTAGCAGCCATGATGTTCATTTGTAGCAAGGATGTATTCTAATTAGCCTTGATCACTTAAAGGCCATCTTAGTTTTGTCTTTCACAAGTTGGTGATGAGAAACAGCTGTTTCTTTCAAACCTAAAAGTCTCTGAATTTCTGTATTCTTTCTATTCTTTCCTCCTGCTTGTTACCAAGCATATATTTTCTGAGATCATGTCTTTGGAGTAGCTTGGGAATTATAGCCAACATATACCACTAGTATTTTGTTACTCAACCTCTTTTTTAGATCTACAGGTTCATAAAATACATTTCCTGTCATGTAATTGTAACAGGTAAGAAACCAGCTATTCTTTCATGGGATCATGTGGATTGCCATCCTTCTGTAACAGTTTTTCACCACCTACAGCCAGTTCATAAGCCAATACTACATATGTTAATTCAACTGTCTTCTTTTCTACCTTACATAATTTTCCAATTACTCAACAGCAAGTAGGCTAACATGCTGCATCATCAACACAGCCATATTTCAGCGGCTCAAAAAAACAAAGGTCAGTGTTACACTGATAGAACTAGTTCATGACAAGTATGCCTATGTGATCTATTTATCATACCCACTTAAGAAACTAGGCACGAAGCAGTAGCCACCATTTCAAATATTACTTATCATCATGCCAATGGGAAAAGACTACTTGGAGGATTTCAAACTAGCAATTAAATTCTCTGACTAGGAGGTGACACAGATCACTCCTGATCACAACTCCGGTCAGAACAAGGGAACTCACATATGATCTTAACATGTGCCCAGAAGGAGGAGAGACGAAATACTTGGTGATTAACATTGTTAATGATCATGGAAATTATGGCAATGGAATTCAGGAAAGAGAAGGAAACTATAAGATAGATGTCTATGATTATACATGTCTATGACTGCAATTATTATGGGAAAATGATTAGAAGGGTATATATTAGTGGGTATAGATAAAATGATCTTCAAAAGCATGATAGTCTTTTACCTAAGAGTAGAGAAATGTTTGGAAGTGGGATTAAGTAGCAAAATAATTCTGACTTCTTTCTTGCCTTAACATACTATTTACTGTAATGGTGTGGATAAATGAATACTCTCTACCAAAGAAGGTCTTTAATTTAAATAACACCTTTAGGAGATTTCTAGAATTCAATTAGAAATGAACAGAGAGATATTTTCATGCTTTATTTAGTAACTTATTTGTAATAGCAGTGAAATTTCAAAAGACCTAATGGGGTGACATTTGAGTAGAGTAATTTCAGCTGTGAAAGGAAGCATGGATGAGACATTGTAGTTTTGTTTATTGCCTAAGGAGAAGAAACATGATGGAGTTAGCTGATCCTAGGGTTCCAAATAATAGTAGAGAGAAGAAAGTAAACAGGAAATAAAGTTCACAAAACTCATACAAAGTTCTTATCTATGGTTCTTGACTCCTTTGAAGAGACCAAATTACAGACTCCTAGTACCAACCTCTTCTATTATTCTTAGAGTGGAGGTAACTCAAACTCCTACTTTCTGTAAGTCCACTAAAGGCTTAATGACCCCCTTTATGTTTTTGAACTCATCCATCAGGAAATCATTTTCTATCCAATAGGGATGAAAATTCAATCCAGATTTCATGAAAATTCAAGGGTGACTTCCATCAGAAGGCATTCCTGACTTTGCCAGCCCAAACTGTCCTCTGCTTCCACTTGTGCTGCTATTAAATGTGCTTTCAATACTGCAGCCATTTTAAAACAGAAGTCAGAAAGCCAAATCTCTACTCAAAACTCCATGATGGCTCCCATTTTAACCAAGCAAATGCCAATGGCCTTAGAGTTGCCCTCAAGTTTTTATATAATCTCTTTTTTTTTTCCCCCTTTCTCTTGTTCATTGTGCTTTAGTTTTCAGTATATTTACCAGGTAGGCTCATGCCTTAGGGAACTTGCACTGCTTTTTCCTTGTCAGGGAATACTCTCTCCTGAAATATTTATATAGCTAACTACATCATGTTCTTCAAGTCTTTGCTAAAACCACTCTTATTAAATAAATCTTACAAACATAGATTAAATTGCCAACATTAAAATCTGGACAGACTTACTCTGTCCTATTTTTCCTACTGTCCTTATTCACTTCTCACAATATAATTATCTTCTTTTATTATGTTAATGTTTAATTGCCTATTTACATTATTGTAATGTAAGCCCCACAAAAGCAGTTATTTATATATTTTTGTCTTCTTCTGTTCACTGATGTCTCTTAGAGGCCTTAAGTGTGATAAGCACTTAATTGTTGTTTGTAGAATTGTACTAATTCTGTCTACTTTTCTGTCTTCCTGACCAGACTTAGTCTAGGAACAAGATTTCAGTCTTATTTACCTTACTTTTCAGCTAAGGACCCAATGATTAGGAGCCAAATGATGCCAGGAAAGCTTGAAATGATGTGTAAAGTATGTGACACACTTGCCATTTCACATTTTGCAAAAGAGATTTTTGTAAAGTGTAATATTTTTAAAGTAATGCACTAATTTTTATCTTTCAGTAAAATTGAAACCTAGGACTTTTTTATAAACCTGAAAGTGCAATTTATCTTTTATTTAAGATAGAGATACTACACAAAAGATAACACAATTGCCCAATTTACTTTGTTATATACATATACAAGACAGATTGTGTCAAATTACTTGTACAAATCTGTAATCTTACTTTTTCATTGTTTTGTATACCTGTTTAAGAGTATAAAATAATGTGCACTAGAATCATTTTCAGAAAATCTTAATGTAGATACTTAATCATCTATTTTCTGAGTAAACAACTGGTCTTTTTTTTCTCTCTTTCTCTCTTCCTTCTTCCCTTCTTTCCTTTCTTCTTTCTCTTTCGATCCACACAAACATCAATTTTTTTTTTAACAAAGAAGTAACAGAAATTTAATGTAAAAAGGATAGTATTTTAAACAGTCCTGGAACATCATTTTCATATGCAAAAAAAAAAAATGGAAAAAAGAAACTCAACTAATATATAAAACTTATACCTCAAACTTTATACGAAATTAATTCAAATAAGATTGCAGACCTAAATGTAGAATACAGAATTATAAAAATTTTAGCAGAAAAAAACATCAAAGGTATCTTTGTGATACTGGGTCATACAAAATGTTCTTTAGATACAACGGCTAAAGAATTTCATATGTAAAATAAAAAATGATAAATTGCTCAGGGAAAGAATCTGAGCAATTAAAATATTAAAATACATATTAGGAACAAATATTTGCAAGTCACATATATTACAAATATTTGTATCTGGAATATACAAAGCACAATCAAAACTCAATAAGAAAGCAAAATAACCCAATAAAATAATTGTTAGATTTGACCAAACACTTCATGAGAGAAGATACACAGATGGCAAATAAGCACATAAAAAGATGTTTAATATCATTAGTAGTTAGGGAAAGAAGTAACTGTTGGGCTTCAAGGCCCCATCAAGCTGATTGAACTCAGAACCTCTGACCAAGATAAGAATTACCAGACCCTTATCATCACTCCACCCACCTTATTGTAATGCCCCTTCCCCCACCTTGAGCAACCTGGCCTACTCCTTCCTAACCCTGCTAGGAAAGATATGTGGCCCACTCCTCATCACCCCCCACCCCATGGGGGCCTTATTATTCCCCAAACAACCAGTAAGTGCATCCTAAGACCCCTCTTTCCCCAACCAATCAGCAGGTCATCAGGTATATCTTGAGACCTCTCCTCTCCCTGGGTTATAAAAACAGACATGACCATGGCTTAGTGTAGGCAGCTCTCCCTGATTATCAGGAAGTTGTCCCTCTGTGCCAGCAGCATTTCTATTATCAATAAACTCTTTTTTCTTTTCACCATACCACTAATCTGGAAATTCTTCTGATCCAAGAACACAGACCACAAAATAACAATTATGCTAAAATACCATTTAACACCTATTTAGAATGAGGGTGAAAAATTGACAGTATCAAGTGCTAAGTGCTAGAAAAGAATTCAGAACTGGAAATCTCATATATAACTAGCCAATATAAAAAATGATATAGCCATTGTGAAAAAACTAGTAATTTCTTATAAACATACACTTACTATGCATTTCAGCTAACTCACTCCTAGATTTTTAAAAAAGGTAAATAAAATTTATATTCACACAGATATCTGTATGTATATAACAGTTCTAGTTAAATCATCAACAACTGAAAACAATTCAAATGATTCTCACCAGAGGAATGGATAAATAAATAGTGGTACTACCATAATGAAATGCTACTCAGCAATAGAAAGGAACGAGCTATAGATACACAAAAGATAACCAGAATCATGTATTGCAGGTTTTCTTAAAAGAAGAATGACTTGGAGTTCCCGCCGTGGCGCAGTGGTTAATGAATCCGACTAGGAACCATGAGGTTGCGGGTTCGATCCCTGCGCTTGCTCAGTGGGTTAAAGATCCGGCGTTGCCGTGAGCTGTGGTGTAGGTTGCAGATGCGGCTCGCATCCTGCGTTGCTGTGGCTCTGGCGCAGGCCAGTGGCCACAGCTCCGATTCGACCCCTAGCCTGGGAACCTCCATATGCCGCGGGAGCGGCCCAAGAAATAGCAAAAAGAAAAAAAAAAAAGTAGAATGACTTGCTATAAAATTTGGTTGGGATGATCGTGGTACAACTGTAAATGTAATAAAATTCATTGAGAAACTGAAAAAAAAGTGCAAACAAAAAGAGAAGAATGACTTTCAAATCTCATCATGGGGTCAAGGATATTAACTAAGAGAAGACTGATCTGGAAATGGAATTGTATAACTTTAATTAATGAATATTAATGAATACAAAGGGTCATAATACACTCAATACTATGTAACTTTTGGGCAAAGTCATAATTCTTTTCATCTCCTATTAAACAAATAATCACAAATATATATTATACTTTTCATAGTTCTCCAGAACACAAAATGCTGTTTCATATATAACAGGTCACAGATGCTTAGTGGTAGCTAACTCAACTAGTAAATTCATATTAATTTGGAAATCTATGTGCATCTAAGCCATTTCTCAATTTTAAAGCATTAATTAGCATTTCTCTTTAAATCAGCCTCACATCCTTGGCTAGTTAAGTGGATACCAAGCATAAGTCCATAAAGGTACACAAGAGCTTAGCTAAACACCACCCATGTCACACATAAGAAATTTCGGATACTACTCCTGTTTATTATCTCCAATTACCATCCAGAATATAATCATCAACCACAATAGCAATAATATCCAGCCTTAAAAGCCTCCAAATCTCCTCCCTTTTAACTTAATCACTTGTATCATCAATAGAACAGAAGGAAATATCCAGCATCTACTAGGTACGAGGTTCTTGTATGGGGCATTGACATCATCCAGTGCAATCTACATATCATCTTTGTGCAGTAAATTTAGTTTCTATTTTTAAAATGTGAAAAGTGAGGTTCAGAGAGTTTATCTTAATGAAATCCACATAGCTGGTAATTGTTGGAGCTTAAGATCTCTGTGCTGTTTTGCTCATGTCTCAGAGATCACCTCCCTCCAATTTGAGAACTCTCAATAATATCTGCACAATGACTCAGCAGACTGATTTTGTCAATTAGGTGTAACCCAGTGGAGAAGGGCAGCAAAGAGGGATGATAGAATCTTCTGACAATTTGTTTATGAATTTATAATGAGAAATTGTTTTAGCACTTTTTAGCCAAATTATATTGGTAAAATTTAGGTACAGCCTATGCAATCCATTGGAAAAAATACATAAACAAATATATAAGTATATATTTTTTAGAAGACTTTCAAACACTGTATATTCAAGCCAACTATTCTTCAATTCATTGGATGAATTTTAATGAAAAGTTTGAGTAATTATGAGTAATTAACACTAAAACTCACTTAATTTTAGAGAGTATTCTATTTTTTAAATCTTGTTTCACCACATATTGCTGATGTCTGTCTCTTTTTCATAGTGAGAGACAGAACTGGCTGCCAAGATAAAGAAGAGAGAAAAA
The DNA here is from genome assembly GCF_016906955.1 of Phacochoerus africanus. Taxonomy (NCBI): domain Eukaryota; kingdom Metazoa; phylum Chordata; class Mammalia; order Artiodactyla; family Suidae; genus Phacochoerus; species Phacochoerus africanus. The sequence goes on from NC_062553.1 coordinate 91,921,666, forward strand.
GAGTCTTTATAGTCTTATAAACAGCATTTATAAGACTGAATTTTAACATCACAATGGAGTAATTACCTATTGGGAATGGAAAGGAGTAATAAAATATGTCAAGTGATAACTCTAAGCTATTACACCTTCTTTTAAGAGTTTATATAGTCTGCTTTAGCTGCTTTAATTTTTTATGTAACTATTCACAATTAAAGACTAAATCAGCCTCTACTTGCAGACTTCATTTAAAGACCATTTAAGAAGGCTGTTTGGAATTGAGGGACAGTGAGACACCTAATATTTCTAGGTCCACCACATAGTTGAGATATTTTCATTTACCAAGCTTATATTTAGCTCTTTTCTTAAGCAACAAAGTGAAAGGAAGATTTCAACATGGCAACTCTCCAGGGAATGTGCATAGATATTATTTTTGCTCCATGGGCTAAGAGGAAGAAAGTTCAGGCTCAAGCCTTGATTAATAAGTGCAAGGAAATGATGACATACTGAAGATATCTGAACTCTGAGACTTTCCCTTCAGGTGAACTGCAGAACTTCAGCAGTTAACATGAAGAATTGAAGGCGGTCTTCTTCCTAATAAAATCCTTCTGCAGTCGACATGGAATTCCATACTCAGTCAAATGTTGCTAGTTTTACTTGAATTTGAGAATTCAATCAATAGTGCAATTAGAATAGAAAAAGCCATAGATGGCACACCGAGGTTGTCACTACTTGTTTTGAAATAAAATTCAAAAAAAAGCCATAGATGGCCACCTTTCTACCCTCTACTCTGCATCACACATCAGCATTATGCATTGACCAAACCTCCCTATCCACAGAAAATACCTGCTCAACTATAAGAGCAACATTCTCCCAGCACCAAGACAGCTCCTTGAAAGATAACATTCCTTCTTAATCTTATAACTGGCCAGGATTATCCATCACCCACTACTTGCCAGATTGTGTAAACTGTCAATGATACATCATTTAATGTATAGCCCTCTGCCTCAAAATACTTATAAACTGTGCTTTGACTTCTAATAGGTGGAACAGTTTTGGAGCTTCCTGAGATCTATTCCTGGGGTTATAATCCTCAGTTTGGCTTGAATAAATTGTCTATTTCTCTCTTAGATCAACTGATTAGTTTTTGTCAACATTATCAACTGGCTGTCTTCCTAAAAAATGTTTTTGAGGTCAATTGCTTTATCTAAAGATACTCCTTTTACATGACTGGTACTGTTAATGGAATCTGTTCTCCAACATACTTTTGGAGATTTGACCTTTGTAAAACTTTGGTTAGAAGGGATGTTCACAGTGGCTTGATGCTATCTTTTTCCAAGAGAATCTGATTTTAGCAAACTACAGCTTCCATTATGGATTTGACAGTTTGAAAGAGGACACAGTCCACTTCATTCCATTCTTTTTTTTTTAATTTTATTTTCATGTTTTAAATCTACTGTCTCTACTACCACAAAGAGGTTAGTTCCTCTCAGACGACACCATAGGCAGGTGGCAGCTATTTACCAATCACAATTTTCATAAAGTTTCCTCACCTGTCTTCAACTATTACTTTTAAAGCGTAAAGAACCAAAATACGCTTGCAAACTTCAAAAGGGGATTCTGATTTCCTAAGTGAAATAAATGAAAAACCAAGTGCTCTGCATGCTGGCATTGTTCATTAACAACCACGGAAGGTGGGGCCATCAGAACTTTGCTGAGCCATCACTTCTGGGGGACCCAGACAGAGTAATAGGTCCCTGGAGGAAAAGATGCATACAGCTTTTGGACATAGGAAAAGCCATTTTGGGCCCAAGCCATTTTGTGAGCTAAATCTGGCCACAAAGCTTGCGCTTGAACAGGTCACAGTAATAATAATCTTAAGAGAAAAAAACAAATTTATCAGGCTAGAAAAGTAACAATAGCAAAGACATTGTCAGCTTTAAAGACCCCAGCTCTCTTCAAATGGTAATGATTAGCTCGAAATACTATCTTTAGCTGTTTTGCAGAACTTACCCTATCTCAAGCACTTAACCACCAGAACAATCAGAATCTAAGAAATAATGGTGAGACTTTTCTGGCACACGTGACTTCAATCAATTACAGCTTAGATTCAATCAATCTTTACCACAATTTTATGCTGAATTCTCCTCAGCTCAAGCTCCTTGGTGAATACCATGCACCCTTAGCTTAAAACTTTCCCAGTTTTGCCATTAAGGAGACACTGCTTTGGAAAGATCCCCGGTGTTCTCCTTACTTATTAGTGCAAGTAATAAATCAATCCTTCTCCCACTCTGTGCCTTCCGCCTCAACATCCTCTGAGAAGTGAAACCGTTTTAAGGTAACAACATCGAGCAGCCTCACCTCAACAGTCCTTTCTTCCGTGGTGCGCCTGCGCTGAGCACTGCATCATGGGAGCACGAGCGTGGGCGGCCAGCTAATCACCACAGCAGCCTGGAGTCGCCTGCAGTCCCACATCTCAGGAGCTCTCACAACTTCGGTGGCCAGTGTGCCAGCCACTTGTCACTGGCCTGGCTTGGTCTGTCCAGGCTACCAGTTTCCAGGCCACAGGGAAAGAGAGAGTGCTGGACCGGCCGCCTTGCTGCCGGCAGGGATGCCTGCTGTTTTGCTTGCAACCAGCAAAGCCAATCAGTTGGATCAGACTGTTGGCGAAGACAACGACAGGTGTGTGATATTTTTATCCAAATTATTTACAAGTAAATTGAATATTAGATGAAATTTTACTCTGGGAGGGGGTATGTGTTAGAATTTGAATTCAAACCTGAGATATGCTCGATTCTAGTACCGGGTTTCCTTTTTTCCCTCAAATATAATTCACCTCTCTTGTAGACACTATTTAAGATTTTAATAGCTTTCTTCAAATACTTCTTTTACCTTTAGCCATGTTTTCCTAATGCGTCAAGTTTCTGATTTCACAGAAAGGGCATTTTGACTTAACAAGTAATTGTTAATTGGAAGAATGGATGGATCTCTCTCAATCTTACCTTTTAATGATGAGGCAAATTGTGGCTATAAAAGAAATTCAAATTATATTCCATATTCACACAGTGACATTATGGAAGCCAAATTTAGAATCTGAATTCTAAATTCTAGGATAGGAGAGGGACTCTGACCCAGGTGATTCAAAACAGACCATTTATGGTTCCCAAAAATGAGAGGCCTGAGATCAAACAATAAAGACACATGCAGAAACCAGAGGAATGCTTTTTGGAGCATCTCCTCATAAACTTTTTCCCATGCAAATAAGGCATCCTTGGCTGAAACCAGTCAGAGGATCCAAATGCACCCCCTTAGGCACACATGGTGCAGCAGGTGTTGAGCCAGGAAATCAGTGGGCATGGGGCAAGAGAATAGGGGTCCCCAAAAAGGTCTGCGATATAGGAATAAAAGAAGAGACCCAATTGCAGCCAGTGCTAGTCCCTACCTAGGGTGGTACACTCTCTCTGAGGGTTTAAATAAAACTTGCTGTACTGCTACCTGACTTTTGATTGCGACCTCTGAGGCAATAGGCAGGAGCATTTTTCACTCGGGGCCACAGACAAGAACAGTTCATTAAAAGAGGCCAGGGCAGAGCTGTTACACTGAGGTGTCAGTTCAAGGGGAAATTCCCTTGACCCAGAACTGCTCCTCTTCTGTGCTGATTGCCCCTGCCTAGAGAGACCACCTGCCTCCCTCTCTGCTGGGCAAGACCACTGGGTCTATCCCTGCTCTGCTGTAGCACCTCCCCGCCATAACAACCTCCAGAGAGCCTGCCTCCATCCTTGGACGTCTAAGCCTGCTGGCTCTATCCTGCTGCCATGACTGTGCTTCTAGGCCTGCACCTCCAAATGTGTGCAGGCCTAGAAGCACAGTCATGGCTTCTTGTGTGTAGGCAAGAACTGAGAAAGAGCACGGAGCAGAGGAACCTGACCTCAACTCAGTTTTCCAGTTAATTAATGTACAACAACAAAACAGATACCACAAATATAGATAAATATAATAAAGCATACTATTAAATTTACTTAAAAAATAATGATTAAGTGGAAATGGGAGTTCCCATTGTGGCTCAGTGGGTTAAGAACCTGACATTGTGTTTGTGGGGATGTGGGTTTGATCCCTGGCCTCGTTCAGTGGGTTAAGGATCTGCTGCATGTAGGCCCAGCAGCTGCAGCTCCAATTTAAGCCCTAGCCAGGGAACGTCCATTTGTTGCAGGTGTGGCCCTAAAAGGGGGGTGGGGGAGTCATACCTCTGCTTTGACTAAGGAAAGTATTTTACAGCTTGTCACATTAAGAGAGACATGGAAAATAGCATTACTATGGCTCAGAGAGGTAATCTGAACCAGGCTGATACAGATTCAGAATGTTTTTTATAAAGGCACACCATTTATTAAGATATTAAATCTACCGTGTTTCCCTTGGTTAATAGCCAGTTTCCCAAATGCCCTGACTGCCTCTTCCTACCAAACAGGTGTCTTGAGTCCAAAATCTCTAGATTACTGTTTCACATAGCAACAAAAAGTAAGTCCTAGACAGCAGGATGACTCCAGGATTCCATTCTCTTGCTGGTTCTCTGCCTGTGACCTAGCATTGTGTCTTGACACACAAGTTAGACAATGTAGTCTTAGGAAAATCACTTTAATTATTTTTTTCCCTATAAAGTTCTGATTATTTATTTTGAATCTCTATTAGACATTCTAGGATAATTAAATATTAGTTGAAGTTATTAGCTAACTATTGAGGATCTCTTAGTAATATAGTAAGTTATAAAACATGATGCATAAGATTTTTTAGTCAAGTTAAAATCCTCTAAAATTGCATGTTTTATTTCTAAGATAAGGATTACAATTTATTCATTTATCTATCTATTTATTTATTTTGTCTTTTGCCTTTTTTAGGGCCATACTGCAGCATATAGAGGTTCCCAGACTAGGGGGTCCAATCAGAGCTGTAGTCTCTGGCCTACTTGACAGCCACAGCAATGCCAGATCCAAGCAGCATCTGTGACCTACATCACAGCTCATGGCAATGCCAGATCCTTAACCCACTGAGCAAGGCCAGGAGTCAAACCTGCAACCTCGTAGCTCCTAATCGGATTTGTTTCTGCTGTGCCATGATGGGAACAATGAGGATTATAATCTTAAATGCTCCATCTTTTATCCCCATACCATGTCACCTAATGGATCCTACACCAGAGAATTGCTATGTAACATTTTAAAGTCTGAATAGAATGTTACCATGAATTTTTGCTTTTAATTTTGGTTTAGTAATTTTTTAACTTTTAAAATTGCTCCCAATAAAAGTATAATGTCACATGTATCTCTCTGGGAAAAATGTTGCAGATAGCGTTCCTTCTTGAACATTTCAGAAGAAACTTAACCATCTTAAAAAACAAACCAACAAAAACCTCAGGGCCCTCAGAATATGAGCTTGATTCACTTAGAAGACAAATTATTTCATTCTCCTTTAAATCAAATCTATTGTGCTAAATAAAAAGTGGGAGAAAATTATGCATGTTAAATTAAATGTGGATATTGTTCTATTGTAAACTTTTTTGCAGATGCGTTCCATAGATGGTTGTTCTAAATAATGTTAGGGTAAAACTAGTAATATTATATCCAATGGGAAAATAAAAAATGGATCAAATTTTAAGTTGTTACATTATGTAACCTATAAATAATAAAAAATAATGCCAATGTATCCTGGACTTTTTCAGGATATTTGTGGGGAAAAGCTGACATTCATGAAATGTCTCTTTTTATTTAATATTATGTTAAAGTGTATCATAGAAAAATATGTGATTTTTTATTTAAAACATTTTCTTTTAAATGTCATATGGTCAAAAATATTGGTAGTCTCTCAAGAAGATATACACTTGGCATTTTCAGGGTATGAGCTTAAAATTGCTTACAGGCTAGAAAAAATTATGTAAAGTGTAAGATTGTGTCTTTAAAGAATTAAAAATTGCAAACAAGAATATAAAAAGAAAGAGCAGAGATGACATTAGCTTCAGAGATGAGAAAAGATTAAATTTTCAGCAAGTACATTAAAGTAAAACAATAATAGAAAACTGTAAAAGGGAACATTAAAACCACTTTTAAATGGACTTGAGAGAAGTAAAATTTAATACAATTTTAAAATCTACACTTGCTTTAGGTTAAATAAAATCAAAATTGGGATTTTCTTTAAGTTTCAACATTCTGGAATTTAAGACAAAATATCAACTGAAATGTTTTGAAGCACGTTTCTAAGAGAAAGTTGTGTGATTCATGGTAAATTAGTGAACAGTAAAGATCCTGATTACTCTCGTAATAATTTATACAGATAAGAAAGTCTTCCTTCGATATTACCTTATATTCTTAACATGTTTTAGTCATATTACATAATGTTTTTGTTCTAAAAAAATAAATGTGTGGGGTTTTATATAGTTGAAGTTCATGTTTTGCCTGCATACTTAACCAAAATTCGATACTTTTCTTCAGTTTTTATTTGAAATAAATTATTTGAACAGGTAAATTAAACTATAAAAGACAATTTAAAAGTTGTAACTAATGAAATATGTCAGTTATCTCCTGTATATTTTTCTCAACATTTGAAAGATTGTGCTACTAAAATGACATTTAGGAAATGTATATATTTATAAAAGAATATTATATATTAAGGAACATCACCTAAATTTCAATGACATGCAAATATTTCACTGATTTCCTATATATATGGGTTTTTTTTTGTTTACACACAATTGTAATCATTCTATATATACACTTATATATCTTCTTTAACAAAATTTCTTTACATCAGCAATAATTTATTAATTTATGTTTCTTCCAAATGTCATTATAAAATTCTGCAAACAAATATTGGCATGTTAGGATTCTTTTATGATTTGCAAACAAAACTGAAACTTGTTGAAGATAATATAAAGAAAATCATTAGCTTGTTACCTCATCCATACACACAAGCCGGAATTTTTGACACCTTTTGTGGTGTCAGCCTCATCACTTTCTCCCATTCATCCCCAACTTGTCACAGGAGGCTTGTGACTAAAAGCCTGAATACTAATATGAAAAAAAAATTAACTCCAACTGCATCATGAACTTAAATATAAAACTAGAAGACATTTAGAAGAATAATTAAATTAGGAATCTAAGGGACATTAAAGAGTTGTTGATATTTAAAGCATGATTCATAAAAGGAATAGTTGTGATAAGTTATGCCTCATCAAAATTAAAAAGTCTGCTCTATTAAAAGCATAAAAACACATTGGACCACCCTAAGTCCTCAATAATATTAGCCATTGCCATTTAAAAAAACCACACATTGTGAGTAAATATTTGCAAAACACTTATCCTACAAAGGACTAGTATCTAGAATGTGTAAAACTCTCTAACAGTAAAAAGAAAGGAAGGAAAGGAAGAAAACGAAAAAGGAATGAACAATCCAAATAGAAAATAGGCAATAGACATTTAACTGAAAAAAAATAGATGCCAAATAACCACATGAAAAGATACTCAAGATCATTAGCTGACAGGGAGATGTAAACTAAAATCACAATGATATAACACTGTATACCTTTCAGAAAAGTTAAAATATAAAATAATGACAACACAATTTTGGCATGATGCAAAGAAACTCAATTATTCACACATTGCTTATGGAAATATACAATGGTACAACCGTTCTGAAAAAAAAATTAGTGGTTTCTTGTAAAACTAAACATGCAATTACCATACAAACCAGCAATTGCAATTTTGGATATTAGTGCTAGAGAAATGAAAAATTATGTTCACCCAGAAACTTGTATATGAATGTATAAAGTAGCTTTACGTTGAAGAGCCAAAAAGTACAAGCTTCTCAGATATGCTTCAATAGGTGTACCACAACTATGGTACATCTATAACATGGAATACTGCTCAACCATAAAAACGAATGCACTGCTGATATATTCAACAACTTGAATGAATCTTAGCAAAATTATACAAAGTAGAGAAGTCAATCTCAAAAGGTTATAAACCTTAATCCATTTATGTAACATTCTTAGATTGACAGAATTATAGAAATAAAGAACATGTGAGTTAATGGTTACCAGGGTCAGAGGTGGGCTCAGAGGTCTAGGATAGGAACTAAGTGAGTATAGTTATAAGGGACAACATCAAGAAGTCTTATAATGGGTCAATCAATAATTTAATTCTGTCAATGTCAGTTTCTTGGTTGCAATGTGATTCGGTCTTTTTGTAAGATATTGCCATTGAGGGAAATTAGATAAAAGGTGCATAGTGTTATGGACTGAATGTCTGCCCCCTCTCCCAAATTCATGTGGTGAAACCCTAGCCCTTAATGTGATGGTATTAGGTGAGCCTCTGGGGAGTTAGAATTAGATAAAGTCATGAGGGTGGAGCCTTCATGAAAGGGATTAGTGCCTTTATAGGAGCCACAAGAGAGTTTGCTTCTTCTCTCTGCCATGTGAGGTTAAACCAGAAGTCAGCAGTTGAGGGTTCTTACTAGAACTCAACTGTGCTGATGCCCTAAACTTGGACTTTGTAATTGTGAGAAATAAATGTCTGTTGTTTATCACTACCCAGCTTATGATACTTTATCTCTAAGGCATTTGGGTTTATATTATTTCTTTTTTTTTTTTGTCTTTTTAGGGCCACACCCAAAGCATATGTAGGTTCTCAGGCTAAGGGTGGAATCAGAGCTACAGCTGCTGGCCTACACCACAGCCACAGAGATGTGGGATCTGAGCTGCATCTGTGACCTATACCACAGCTCATGGCAATGCCAGATCTTTAACCCACTGAGCAAGGCTAGGGATTGAACCCTCATCCTCATGGGTACTAGTTGGGTTCATTAACCACTTAACCATGACAAGAACTCCTGTACTGTGTTATTTCTTATAACTGCATATGAGTCTACAATTATCTCATAACAAATTTAATTAAATATTGATGCCTTGGTATGAGACTTCATGTCCTTAAACTGTAATAACATTAATACTTTCTGGTGGAAAAGCAGGAAGACTTTTCCTTCTCTTGAAGGCCTAGCAATTATCTTTCAGTGTTACATTAGCTCTGGATGGCGTCTTGGTTAATTTGTGAACCAGTCACTGTTCAAGAAGAATGGAATATGCTCATTAGTTTAAGACAATCAAGGTCCACTCCTTGAGAAAGAGTGGGATTTGTTCTGTATAAACCATAATGATAAAAAAGGAGACATGTTTTTAGGAGAACAAGTTTGGAACATAAATATAAATAGCAAGTGACTACTACCACCCTAATGCATTTACCTGATACCCTATATTTAAGCGTGTAGAACTTTTCTAATGTGCTATTTATAAATAGCAGTAAATACTATAAAGGCTCTCATATACCCTTATTTTCCAATCTCAGGATTAAATATTTTGGAAAGGATTTTAGGATTAATAATTTTATACCAAATATTCCACAATAAGTGAATTTTGATGGATTGATTTTTTTAATTTGTCAAATGTAATTGTATTGCAGATACCAAAATGAGTAAACCTTCAAGGAAAAAATAAGAGCCTTCTGCCAGCAGTGCAGTGTTGTAAGAGGGTAACCCTAGGTTTCTAAGGGATTAGTTGAAATTGTGTAAGTGACTGCTGTCATAACCAAGTCCATGTCTAGGATGCTTAGAGGTTAGGGAGTTTAAGGAAGAATGTTTTGTAAAAAGAATATCTGGGCCAAGGTCAAGAGGTAAGTGAAAACATGGGGAAATGGAAGGTTGAGCTGCTTTTACTTGGATTTGGGAGCTTTACAATGGGAGATGGGGTTGAAGGACGCAGAAAAGGGAAAATGAAGTAGGATAAGTCATTGAACAACAACGTAAAGGTAAATGAAGTGTCTTGAAAACATATTAATCAGTTTGACTTTAAGTAAGGGCAAAGAGATGCTACTACAATGGTTTTAAACAGAGTAGTGGCAGGATCAAAATTATTTTGTGGATAAATGAGGAGAATGTATCAAGGGGAATAAGACTGGAAGCTCAAGGACGAAATAGAACGTAACTGTGGGAATTCAGGTAGCTATGATGTTAAACTAAGCTAAAGCGGCAGCTGTGAGCAGTGAAGAAGGGTAGAAGTTGGAGAGAAACTTTAGAAGAATGAATTGTGCTTATTCTGTTTAGAAAAGGAGGCCTAGGGAAGAGAATAAGAAAGGATGATTCTTAAATTTTTTAAATTCTTTCCAAAACAGTGCTGTCTTTTCATTATTATCATTTGAGACTTTCACTTTAAGCATTTAAAATTGCACTTTATTATTGGTTTAATTTGCATTTCCTTATTCTGACACTTATAGGACATCAGAAAACATACAGAACATGTTCCAATATGCCTGCTAATTGTTTTTTTTATAACATAAAATCCATTTCCTACTTATAATCGAATGTCTGAGGAAAGGATTATGTAATCATTCATTAAAAAATATATTTTCTCTTAAATTGCCTATGAATATTTTGTCAATGCTATTGTCTTCTAAATATAAATTCATTTTGACCTAATTTTTAGATAGTCAAATTAATCTTTTATTTCAGATATTTTTGATCATATCTTAACTGAAGAAAGTCCCACAGAGTTTTATTTTTTATTAACTCTCATTCACACAATCATAGTATTTACTGAGAACCCATTTTGCCTAGAACTGTGTTAGGCCATTAGGAATATTTTCTTTGCTCCTAAGAACTCTTATTATACCCCAACATCTTTCTATCATAGTAATATTGATATTCCTTTCATTTTGACATTTAGTCTGTTTAATTTCAATAATCACTTTATTTTTCTAAATGAATCTAGGTAAATGGAAAGTTAGTAATAAAATAGCTCTTAATAACCGTAGATGAACTGTAGTTTAATCTGTGTGCTTATTTCAGTCTTTTATTTCCAGTGTTGACCAAAATTTATCCAACATACCGACTGCTATCCATGACATCAAATTTTGATTTATCTTCCAGTGAAACATAAAAAACTTTCAGTGAGATTTGCATGATAATTTTTTGCCTTCATATGTATTTGAAAAACTAATCCTTGGTAAAAGTTTTGATTGAAAGATGTTAAACTCTAATTGCTGTGAATATGCTTTAATTTGATAGCACTTGTGTTCTTTGGTTTCAATATTAACATCAACCAAAAAAAGGACTCAGATTCAACTAACTTAAATAAACAAAGCAAAGGATTTACATAAAGGATAGTGAAGTAGCTAAAGCTAAACATTTTAATCTGAGGAAACACAGATTAAGGCAACACTGGGATTGTCAGCAGGAGTTCAGGGTATTCTCACCAGGACTCAGTCTTAAAACAATGTAATTCAGTAAACCCTCAGTCTCTCCATTATAAATTAATATTCACAGGAATTAATATTATCTGAGTCAAGGGCCAGAGAAATTCTAGGTCAGTCTGCATCACCTACTACCTCTTCGTGTTAATGTAGATTTTAGAATCTGTTCCTAGGACAAGGGGTAATAGGCAAGTAAAAGCAGTAGAGATCATCATATGTACCCACCCAGTCCAAAGTCATAAAACAAGTACAACCCACTCCTTTTTCTATACATATAATTCCTAGAATGTTCCTGTTTTACATAATGTGTCTACCTCACATACAACTAAAAATTATCACATTCCATTTATAGTAGGAGCAAATCAAAAGTGATTCTTGGCTATTGCTTCTAAAGATGATACCTGTGCTCTCTGGGTTATGGCTGTTTCTTCTGTCATCACTGCAGCTCAGTATTCTGTGATTTATGGACTAAATTAACCAAAACATTCTGTATTCAGTAGCGGACAGAAGGAAGGGAAAAAAGGAAATACATAAAATAGAGTAAGCAGTGCTGCAAATGATCATGAGAAATAAATTTATCCCTGATTTTTTTTCTAATTTCTATTTTATATAATTTTACCTTTGGCCAAAATATTCTCAGGTCATAATTTCTTTAATTTTTTATTTTGTGACATGAATTAGTTATCTGTTATTTTATATTTGACACTCCAGGGGCCCTATTGTCCTATCATATTATCTTACTTAATATTTATTCCTAATTATGTCAGTACATGGAAACATCCTAGACTGTTCCTTGGATTCCATGCATGTTTCTGTAGCAATGTCTCTCCCTTTCCTTGATTACTAGGTCGGTCATTCTAGCAAAACATATAGCCGTATTCCATCACCAGGAGTGGCAAGAAGATAAGCTTGTAGAAATATTGCTTTGTTGGATAAAAAAAAAAAAAAAATCTGGAGCACCACAAGCCATCATTCTACAATGCAGAAAACAAGATTTTGAGATGCAATGTTAGGTGTAAGAAAGAGAATTACCAAAACCTTCTTCTACTCTTTATTTTCCAGATTAATCTGTTCCCAGATTTAGCATTGTAATTTAAAAAAAAAATAGGGAACAGTGTATATTCATCATGGGTTTAGATTATAAATACCATCATTGTACATGAAAGTCAACTTAACTTCAAGGGGTGTTGTCTCTTCCCTAGAGCTAGAGCTGAATCTACATTAAATTTTTTTAATAAAACCAGTTGCATCTGTCATTGGAGCAGTGAAACTAATGGTAGTCAATGCACTGTTTCTTTCAAGAAAATTTCATAATTGGAGACAGTGCATGTTGAATAGTATGTTAATTTATGAGCCATTTAGTTTATCTAAGGTTGGTGGTCCCTAACAAAGTATAATTAGTTTGAAAAGAAAAATCCATGTCTTGAATAAATTTCTGTCTGTTAAAGAAAAATCTTCACCACAGATCTTATCTAGGGAAGGGTTATAATGTAAGTATCTTGAAGCCACTTTGTAGCTGGCTATTCACCTCAAGTAAGGAGCTGTATTGAGGAACAAGATTTTAATTATTTTTGCTAGTGACGGCACATTCATAGGTGTCTATGGCTCAGTCACATTGAGAAAAGGAAAACTTTTTTAAAGTTCCTCCCTGCCACCGTGCATGTTTCATTAGCTCATTATTCAAGTTCTGGGCTACCTGGGAAAGAAGCTGGCTGATAACTAAAAAGGCTATTATCTTGTATACCTGATTATTTGGGTATTTTTCTACAATAGGGACACGTACATTATCAGGTTCTGGGCCCATTCCCTGAGATGCAACTATAGGCTTCTTACAAAAAATTTCTTGGGAAAATTTATTTACATATTTAAATGATTTGGCTTTATATTTATAACAACATACATTCGTAATACACAGACTATCTATCTTGGCATAACTCAATACATTTTCACAAACTGGTCACATCTGCAGAAGTGACACTGAGATCAAGGAACAAAATATGTGTACTTCAGAAGTTCCCCAGTATCCTTTCTTCTAGTCTTTATAAATGCAAGAGTAATAATCTCTTGATTCCTGTTACTGAAGATTTGTTTTACATGGTTTTGAACTTGATATAAATAGAATCATATTGTAGTTTCCCTTTTGCGACTGATTTCTTTACCTCAACATTATGTTTGTGAGATTTATTCACATTGTGTTCAGCAACCATTTATTTAACTTTCTCTTCAAGTCATCCAGCCAAACCATTGCCCAGGAATCAATGTAGAGTCTAACTCTAGGCATCATTCCTTTTAGACCTAGTGGATATCATATTCGGAGTTCTGTCTCTTAGAAGGATTCCCCTACTTCATTCATGGTCGTGGTCAACCGTAAAAGGGAAAGTCAAAGTTGTCTATTCCTGAATAGTGCTAACTTACAGAATAGAAACATGCATGTTCTGCATTACATTTGCAATTTTTAATCCCTGGTCATTTGGTTACTGTTAATCACTTACAGTTTGAGGTTGGAGGAGGGAAGTCATTCTAACAGCATACGGTACCATGAGAATGCAATAAACCTATTTATATTACTCACCTGCACCTTTAGGTCCTAATAAGAAATGTTCTTAAATACTGTTGCCACATAATCGTAGAGTACATTTGGCCATGCCCAAATTTATAGTTAGGCAGATTTAAAAAGCAGTGAGAACATAATGTAAACTTATATCCCCCAGGTACTTGGTGGCCCAAGTCCGCATATTCAGTTCTTCCAGCAAATAAATTGTTTTCGCTTTCCTTTTTGTTTTTAAATATTCCTTATTAAATCAATCCTCTTCTTTATTAAAGAGACATTTAAAGAATCTAAATATCAATGTTACTTGCCATGATTCTCTCTCTCTTTAAGAGAAGAATAATTGATTTACATCCTCTTATTTGCTTCAGGTGTACAGCAGAGCAACTGAGCATTTTTATAGTTTATACTCCATGTAAAGTCCCTGCAAAATAATGGCTTTATTTCCCTGTATGTACAATATATCCATATAGTCCTCCTGTTCCCCACTGGTTGTAAACAGTCTTTTTTTTAATACCTCTAAATCTGTTTACGTTTTACTGTGTTCATGCCGTTATTTCTTTTTTTTTTTTTTTTATAGTCACACCTGCTGCACATGGAAGTTCCCAGGCTAGGGGCTGAATTGGAGCTTCAGCTGCACGTCTACACCACAGCCACAGCAATGCCAGATCTGAGCCATGTGTGAAACCTGTACCACATCTCACAGCAACACTGAATCCTTAGCCAACTGGGCAAGGCCAGGGATTGAACCCACATCCTCAGAGATACTAGTCAGGTTTGGTTACCACTGCACCACAATGAGAACTTCCATTTATTTCATTTTTTCTAGATTTCATATATAAGTGATAACACACAGTATTTGTCTTTTTCTGTCTGACTTATTTCCCTTAGCATAATACCTTCTTGGTCATCCATGTTGTTGCAAATGGCAGAAATTCATTCTTGATTTATAACTGAGTAATATTCCATTGTATGCATGGAATGTTCTTTATCCATCTGCTGTTGGATATTTCAGCTGCTTCCATATCTTGGCTATTATAAATAATGCTACTCTAAACATAAGGATGTGAATATATTTTTTTATTTAGTGTTTTGTTTTCTCTCTCTCTCTCTCCATGTATATATATATTCCTAGAAGTGGAATTGATAGACTGTAAGATCTATTTTTAGTTTCTTGAAGAGCCTCTATATGATTTTCTATACTGGCTGAAGCAATTTATATTCCCACCAAGAGTGTACTAGGGTTCCCATTTCTCCACATCCTTGGTGAAATTTGTTATTTGTAGATTTTTTGATGATTTTGTGGTTTTGATTTGCATTTATCTGATTAGCAATATTGAGTGTCTCTTCATGTGTCCGTTGGCCTTTGTGTGTCTTCTTTCCAAAAATATGTTACACATACACGTATACATTCTTTTTTCCCCCAGTATCATGCTCCGTCATAAGTAACTAGACACAGTTCTCAGTGCTACAAAGCAGGATCTCATTGCTAATCTATTCCAAAAGCAACAGTTTGCATCCATGAAACCCAAGCTCCCAATCCATCCCACTCCCTCGCCCTACCCCCAGGCAGCCGCAAATCTATTTTCCAGGTCCATGATTTTCTTTTCTGTGGAAAGGTTCATTTGTGCTGTGTATTAGATACCAGATACAAGTGATATCATATGGTATTTGTCTTTCTCTTCCTGACTTACTTCACTCAGTATGAGAGTCTCTAGTTCCATCCATGTTGCTGTAAATGGCATGATGTCATTCTTTTTTATGGCTAAGTAGTATTCCATTGTGTATATATGCCACATCTTCCTAATCCAATTGTTTGTCACTGGACATTTGGGTTGTTTCCATGTCCTGGCTATTGTGAATAGTGCTGCAATGAACATGTGGGTGCAAGTGTATTTTTTAAGGAAAGTTTTGTCCGGATATAAGCCCAAGAGTGGGACTGCTGTATCATGTGGTAGATCTATGTATAGTTTTCTAAGGTACCTCATACTGTTCTCCATAGTGGTTGTACCAGTTTACATTCCCACCAACAGTGCAGGAGGGTTCCCTTTTCTCCACACCCCCTCCAGCACTTGTTATTTGTGGACTTATTAATGATGGCCATTCTGGCTGGTGTGAGGTGGTATTTCATGGTTGTTTTGATTTGCATTTCTCTAATAATCAGGGATGTTGAGCATTTTTTCATGTGCTTGTTGGCCATCTGTATCTCTTCCTTGGAGAATTGTCTATTCAGGTCTTTTGCCCATTTTTCCATTGGGTGGTTGGATTTTTTTGCTGTTGAGTTGTGTAAGTTGCCTGTATGTTGTAGAGATTAAGCCCTTGTCCGTTGCATCATTTGAAACTATTTTCTCCCATTCTGTAAGTTGTCTTTTTGTTTTCTTTTTGGTTTCCTTTGCTGTGCAAAAGCTTATCAGTTTGATTAGGTCCCATTGGTTTATTTTTGCTTTTATTTCTGTTGCTTTGGGAGACTGACCTGAGAAAACATTTGTAAGGTTGATGTCAGAGAATGTTTTGTCTATGTTCTCTTCCAGAAGTTTGATGGTGTCTTGTCATATTTAGGTCTTTCAGCCATTTTGAGTTTATTTTTGTGCATGGTGTGAGGCTGTGTTCTAGTTTCATTGATTTGCATGTAGCTCTTTTAGAATTTTTTTGTACTTTTGATTATTTAAGTGTATTCAAATTTTTATGAAACTGTTTTATATTGAAAAGGGGCTGGGGTAAAAATTCAACAAAATTGAAATTATCACATTGTTATGGCAAGAGATTTGCTATGGTTTGTGAATTAAAGTGCTGAGGGGACTGATACAGAGACAATTGTTACCCAGATAAATCTCTAAAAAGAAATCATGAAAAGAGCATAATTCAATGCCCAGAGTAGAATCTCAGTGGCACTGAATATCCACTGATTATGAAATAATTATCATCAGCTCACTTTTGGCTCATCTAAATACTGGATAAAAGCAACATTCTTGTTTGCCTGTTTTGAAAAGCTTTTAGAGATGTCACTTCTATTGTATGTACTGCCATTCTGATAACCCTGAAAATTCCGATGAAAATGGAAAAGATAAAGGCTATGATACTGTTTTAAAACTTCATTTTATTTTTACTAATATTTTTCTAAATTTGCTAGTGAAATGAATAGAATCAATGTTTTGGACTTTTCTGCCTGTTCATTTATATTGCAACATATACAGTTAGATTTTACAAGGAAAATGCTTTAAATTAAACTTTTGTAGTTAACTCTTTTTGATTTTGAATTTCAACTTTATTCCCATGGTTCTGATCATAAGAATTATACCTCAATTAATAAATAATATAACCCATATAACTGTTATTAATTTACTTTCCCCAACTTCTTGGCTGCAGAACTATTTCAGGATTTATTATTCTTAGTTATGTTCATTGATAACAAGTATTCTTGGTCTAAGTATTCTAAAAGTCTTTTTTTTAAAAAATAGTAAATATTTTAATCCATTGATTATTGCAATTAAATTTTACTATACATAGTTACTTGAAATTCAAATTTGATTAGGCAATTGATAAAGTGAACTATTTTCACTTATAGAAAGTACTTTTTTCTTTACATTAAAAGTGACGTATAATAAGAAATGTTAATAGTTAATATTTAAAAGCTTATATTTCCTAAGTAGTTGCCATTTGCCTTGATACTTACTTGGCTTATTTGGGGTCAACCTTGTGTGTATGGATTATTATTACTTTACAATATAAATCACCATTTAAAAGCTTTGGTTACTATTTCACATTGCTAACTGCAGATTATTTCTTGCATAAAAGTTGAAATAAGTCTAATAACTGGGTATGTATTATTTCTTTCATTAGAAACTTGCTGAGTATCCAATATGTAATTTATTTGTAAAGCACCTCATTAGAAAGCATATTGAAATTATATACATGTCAATATTTTACCTTGTAGTTAAAATATAAATAGTAGAATGCTTTTATATAACTGTATTACAGTGGACTTTATTTTACAAAATATGTTACAGAGCTCTGAAGGTCGATTCAGTGCTTTAGTTAAATGGTCACAGGTTATGTGAACTTCATTTTATGGTACATTTTTCATATCCATTTTCAAATATGTTATTCATAAATACATTGAGAGGCAATTTGAAGCTATTATGAATGACTTTAAATGATTTTCTTAGAAAAAAGTCAATCTAATATTCCATCATGTATTATTTTTTTCTTTTTTCTTTAATTCATGCTTGATTGAAATGCATAGTTTGATCCTAACATTTTATCATTAAATATTCAAATATCTTAAAGATGTTCAAATAGTATGCAGTTCTTTAATAGTTAGCAAAGAAGGTGTATGAGAATAAGTATTTTTCTTTAATATTAGACAGGTTAGTAAACACAGAAGATACTAATAAAAGATAGATGTTATGCAAGAGATTATCTACTGTAAAGTAGCAAACCATTTGATGCTATACAGATTTGTAATGTAAATTAAAGACTGTATGGTAGCTCTCATTTCACAGTGCTAATAAGCTAAATAGAATTATTACATGAAACAATGCAATGCTGAACTATTGTAATACATATTTTGTGATATGCCTATATCTCTTGGGTTTTTTATTTTCATGGGAGAAAACTAGTACACAAATTCTTCAAATCCATTAATCCATTTGAGTTTTATATTGTATACTTTAGAATTTAAAATAACATTATTTTGAGTAATTTATATATACTAACAGAACAGCAACAGTCTAAGATGGTATACTTAAAATCTTTCCATGGGAAGTAAAAAGTGATTCTTGCATTCCTTAACTTAAAAAGATAGGGTGTATACTTTTCCAAAAGGTTATTATTAAAACCTCAAATTTGAAGTATAAATGATTTAACCAAATTCAAGAAGTATTGTCTGACTACAAATATATGTGTGTTATATAAATATGTCCATGTGTTTTAATAGCCTACATAAAAATTAAAAAATTAAGTAAATTAAGTAAAAAATTAAGTAAAAAATAAATTCTTCAAGAACAAAACACATACATAAAGATGAAAGCTGCCCATTAAAGTAGAAATTAAAGTAGTACATAATTATAAGAATTTTAGAAAACTACTTAAATGATTAAAATTTGTATCTTCACATACAATTATATTCATATGGCATAGGGCAAAATTAGAGTTTGTGCATTGAAAGAAATATTAGTTTAATTTTTTAATTACAATTGTAACTACAAAGTAGACTTAGTATTATTAGCTGGTTTCATTTGTTTACTACCACATATTTTTTTTTGAAAACAATCACAGTCTCGAGTCCTTTATGGGAACCTGACTTAGTTAGCTACTGCTGAGTAGCAAATTATTCCACAATTTAATAGCTTAAAACAACAAACATTTATTATCTCACACTATATATGAACAAGGAATTTGGGTTCGACTTAGCTAAATACATCTCACTGGAGATCTCTCATGATGTTGCAGTATAGTTGTTGGCCAGAGCTGCAGCCATTGGAAGATTGACAAGGGCTGAAGAATTAGCCTCCAGAGTCACCCACATGGTTGTTGGCATGTGTTTGTTTCTTGCAGGCTTTTGGACTGAGGACCTCAGTTCCTCACTATGCTACCTGGGCCTCTCCATAGCTGCAGATCTACTCACAAAATGACAGCTTGTTTCCATTAGCAAGAGCAAGCCAAGAGAGATACAGAGAACTCTTGGTATAGAAGGCACAGTCGTTCTTGGCCTAATTTTGGTATTAGTATAACATTATACCTACCAGATTTTTTTCACAGGAAGTGTGTCTGTAGGTGCTATGTACACTTGATGGGAGATTACACAAGGGCAAGAGTCCCAGGAGGCAAGGATCGTTGGGACCTTTTTAGAGACTACCTACTATAGAATCTCTGTTATCTCTCAATCTCTAGGATTTTAACATCTTTCTAAAGATTAGAAAAAATTGTATATATCTCTTGGCCTTAAATACCTGAACATGTGATTTAGTGGCCTTCAAAAATAAGAGAAATTTAGGTATAAAAATTTCGGTGACATAATTTCCTAAGAAAAGTCTCAAGAGTAGTCTCTGAACATTTCTCTCCACTCTGGGAGAGATTCTGAAATTCATAATTTTCAGCAGTATATCAGTTCTAACTATTATTGTCTCAACACAGTTTTTTATTTTGCCAGTCCATCATTTCTTATTTTTATAGCCTTTTGGCCTACTTTCACTACATTTTACCATTTAAAATTACAAAACCTCTTATCTTTTTCTAGTCGTGAAGTCATATTCTGTTTTATAAAGTATGTATAAATTATTTAATTCAACTATAGTTTTTGGCATGTCAGTGTTATACTTAGTGAAAATAATTTCCAGATTCTGACATTAGGTGCACTGTCAGGATAGTTTGTCCTGATGTATTTTGATATATTCTTTTTCATGTGGTTTATAGGTAATTAGTAAGTATTTCGGAGTGCTATTTCAGGCAATATTTTTAGCAATAACTATTTTTACTCTTTGTAAAAATTATTTCTTCTACCAGATAGGAAATGTAAATCAGTGTTTTGTGTATATTTGGCTTTTGCTATAAAAATTTGGAAATTCTGAATTCATTTATTCACTGCCCATATGTATCAATATGATTTAACTATTCACATTTAATTCATTAATGTGTCAGTATTTTATTATATATATATATTTATTTATTTATTTAGTCTTTTGAGGGCCGCACCCATGGCATATGGAGGTTCCCAGGCTAAGGGTCTAATTGGAGCTGTAGCTGTCGGCCTGCACTACATCCACAGCAACGCCAGATCTGGGCTACATCTGCGACGCATGCCATAGCTCATGACAACACCAGATCCTCAACCCACTGAGAGAGGCCAGGGATCGAACCTGCAACCTCATGGTTCCTAGTCGGATTCATTTCCGCTGCACCATGACGGAAACTCCAGTATTGTATAGTTGACCTCTAATGAGTTATTAGCCTCTTAGTATTTTAATTAGTATTAACATCACCTCTGCCTTAATAAGTACATAAAGAACTTCATTTCACATAAAAACATCTTCTCATGAAATAAAAAAGAATGTTACTGAAAAGAAAGATAAATATTTGTATATACTCTAATCTTAAATCATGGTGTTCTTTTCACCAGTAATGTCAAAACATTATAGTCACATCCCTGACATACCCATTGCCCTCTCAGGTCAACTGAAAGAAGATAATTTCACATCAGACATAGGGGAAGCTGAATTAGAAGAGGTTTAAGATACATATCTAAGACACACGTAATTTATTTTTACACTATAGGAAGATTTTTTTATTTTAAAAATAAAAATTTATGTAAACATATATGGATCTTAACACGATTTGAACATTATGCCTTCTCATTATGTTTACTTTGTTTCATTAAACTTGGTACTGACATATGTCTAAAATGAGGTTTCAGAATGCTATTCCGTTGTAAATAATTTTTGAAGAGAGACTCAATAGCATTCTGACTTGTTACTTGGCTAGAGAAGCACCAGACATAAGTATATTTTCAGGAAAAACAGCTGAAGTCGGGGAATCATTGGGATGCACACATGCTCCCATTAACCTCCCAGAGGGGAAATAAACCTAACTCTGAAAAAGTGATAGAAGTGTCAAGATAATATTATATCAGTGAAAAATTATGTAACTTAAATCACAGTTTTCTTTAGTAACTGGAAATACCATGTCATGGTATTTTCTGTCACTCCAAACATTTTACATATGTTATACTTAGATCTGTGGATAAAAATGTCTTCCCCACATCTTTATTGTGGCAAATGAATCAAACACTATAGTAAAGGTGTTTTTTTCAAAATATAACACAAAACATTATTTTAAATATTTTGTTATACCAAATAACATTTTTTCTTCACTTTTACCTGCAATTTCTTAATGATTGTAGTGGAAGTAAAAAGAATGATATTTTGTGAATTATCTACTCTGTGCCAGGCACTAGGTGCCAATTTTTGATAACATCTTCATGAAAACTTTATATCATTGCTGTCTTAGCTCATTTTCCAAAGAAGAAAATTGAAACTCACAGAGAATATGCAAGCTGACAAGCATGAAGTATGTAATAAGTGACTGGGTTGATATTTAAATCTCCATTCAGATTTAAAGGGGATTATGGAGGTTATGGATCTATAAATAGAGGTTAATAACAAACCCTATAGAAGTGGTCAGATAGAGGTATTGAACACTTCTATAAACTTCCTGCTTATGTGCAATTACACATATAATTTCCAACACTGCATTAAAAAATCTGTTATTTATCTTTCCATGTTTTGGAACTGTTTTGAAAAGTTTCTTTATCAAATGCATCATAATTATTTAATATGAGGTAACTTCATTATTAGTACAAAAGATGAATATTGCAGTAGGTCACCGAAGCCAAGGGAGTTAACAGAGATGTTGGGAAAGATGGCAAGGGGTTGACTGGAAAGAAGACTTAAGTTCATCAGGTTGGTAGTCATGAGAGTCACCCCAAACATAGAAAACGTTATTTGAGCAATATTAGAAATTGCCTTCAGTGGTCATGTGTGATTTTATAATAACAAAGACTTAAAGTATAATAATGCCCCACACCTTTCAAATGATCAGTTATTATAATATTTATAAACTGGTTCAGTTACCATGGTTTCCTTTTCCATATATTGATTCTAAAAGTTTAAAATTATTTAAGTTGTAATTACATATCTATTTATTGTAAGTCTCAAAATCTCAAAAACCATACCATATATTAATTTGCTTTCTATTTGAACCATAACTTCATAGTATGACTCTTTTCCTCCAGTGGAATTACAGATGACTTGATTTTTCCTTTATTGAGAAAAGAAACACGTTTCTTCACCATATTATGGGTGTCTTTCAGAATGTGATTTTAGTGTACCTAATCAGTGCAATTTATTTTATTTTATTGTACATGAAAAAAATAGAATTCTCTGTTCATTATATTCCTATTCTAATTTAGAAAGTTTAAGGGTTTTTTTTTTAAATTATTTATTTATTTATTTATTTTTTGTCTTTTTGCCATTTCTTGGGCCGCTACCGCAGCATATGTAGGTTCCCAGGCTAGGGGTCGAATCGGAGCTGTAGCCACCGGCCTACGCCAGAGCCACAGCAACGCAGGATCCGAGCCGCGTCTGCAACCTACACCACAGCTCACGGCAACGCCGGATCTTTAACCCACTGAGCAAGGGCAGGGACCGAACCCGCAACCTCATGGTTCCCAGTCGGATTCATTAACCACGGCGCCACCACGGGAACTCCCAGAAAGTTTAAGTTTTATTTCAAAGCTGTCATCCTGGGGTTTTGTTTCACTCTATTCCTAATTCAGGTGCTCTATTTTTTGCAACCCACATATTCTGCTTTACAGTTTTCTCTGTTTATGAAAACTGTCCTTTAGAAGTTAATTACTTGAGTCTTGCATCCCTGAAAATGTCTTGATTTTTTTTCTCACATTTTTATTATTTGGATATTGACATTTAAGTTCAAAATAATGTTCTGTTAAATCTTTAGTTAATTTTTACCCTAGTGTTTTGTTTCCCTGATATCAGGGTTGATGCCACTCTAATTCTTATTTCTTTTGTATATTTATATTTTTCCACCTGTAAGAAATTTGAGGATTTTCTTAGTTGTAGATATTCAGAATTTTCAACAATATGTTGAAAATATTGGTGTTGTTTAATTCATCCTGCTAGATACCAGCCTATATACTTTTCTAAAGAATCAAGTCTTTCTGTAACTTGGAAAATATCATTTTATTGTTTTCTTAATGATTTTTCTAATCTACATTTTATCACTTCTCTCTAGAACTCATTTTAACTATACGTCAGATATTATAGCTTTGTTCCCTATTTTATATTTTTCCATTGTACCATTTAATTATCCATTTTGGTCAACACTCTTGGAGATATAATTAATCTCAGGCTTTCTTGTTTTATTCTTATTAATACTTTAAAAAATATCTGTGTAGAAACATGATTTACAATGTTGTGTTTAGTTTCAGGTGTATAGCAAAGTGATTCAGTATTATAAATGTGTATATATAATCTTTTTAAGATTCTTTTCCATCTTAGATCATTACAAGGTATTGAATATAGTTTCCTATGGTATATAGTAGGTCCTTGTGGGTTATCTACTCCATATATGGTAGTGTGTATGTTTTAATCCCAAACTCTTAATTTATCCCTCTTTTACCTTTACCCTTTGGTAACCACAAGTTTGTTTTCTATTTCTGTGAGTCTATTTCTGTTTTGTAAATAAGTTCATTTGTATCATTTTTTTTTTAGATTCCACATATATGTGGTCTTACATGACATTTGTCTTTCTCTGTCTAATTGACTTAATAATCTCTAGGTCCATCCATGTTCCTGCTAATGACATTATTTCATTCTTTTTTTGTGGCTGAGTACTATTCCATTACTTAGTCTCTCAGGCTTTTTCCTATTTTTATTATGATTTATACTTTTTAATTGTTAAATATTTATGAAATGTTCTGATTATACAACTGGTAAGATTCAAAATGAACTCTTGAAACATCTCCCTAAAAACAACAACATGTGTTCACGATATGATTAGTGAGTTAAGAATCTCACTGCAGTGGCTTGGGTCACTATAGAGGCATAGGTTTGATCCCTGGCAGAGGGTTAAAGGATCCAGTATTGCCACTGCTGCAGCATAGGTCAATTGAGAGGACTGTCACTGGCCTGGGAACTTCCATATGATATGGGTGTGGCCATAAAAAAAATTCCTTCTGAGTGTAGTATATACATCTTTGCAAATTTTCAGAAATACTTTGTGCTAACATTTTCATGCCACACTACAAAGAAAAATTCTGAGATATGCCATGAGAAAAGTATCTTGTGGGCAAAAGTTTTCCACAAAATTTACATCATTCTGTCCCCTTTATAGATATTCACAGTGGATATTATAAAATTGTGAAAAGTATTTCATAAAAGAATCCATTTATTGTGGTTAAATATTTTGTAAAAAGTTATTTGGTACTGGATTATTTTTCAATACTTACTAATATTTCTTATCTGTTTGATAGAACAGCTTGAATATTGTTCCCCCAAAAGAATAGCTGTAGAAAACGAATACAAATCCAGGTAAAATTGTTTTGCAAGAGTGTAAATGTGACATTGTATAATGAAATAATAAAATAGAAGCATTTTGGAATTAAAGGGTTTATTTTTTAAAGGGTTTTTTAGTCTTTGTTATACTTTCCGGAAGCATTTTCGAAAAGTAATTTTATCTCATGTTTTAAAAGATAAACCTTTGTTTCCTTTCTTGGCGATAAAATATAATTAACACATTTCAGAATAAGCAATAAGATATGCCTTTATTTGAAAGAGATATTAAATATTAAGTTTGAGTCACTTGGTATCACTGAAGACTTAATGAAAGAGAGCTCAGGTCAGTAATTCTCAGAAAGACAAGGATAAGTGTGACTTATAAGACAGAGTTAAAGATGAAAGGAAGTCATCTCTTTTGAAAGAGTTGATTTTGGTAATTTAAAAAATTTTTTTTTTTTTGCAAGTAGTCGGCAAGTATGATGTACAGCATTCACTCTTCTTTATGAAATAATGCTCGACAGTCATTCAAAGTCAATAGGCAAAAATCTTTAGAATGAAAAATACCATAAAGTTTAGTCATATATGTTTTGAATAATGCAAACAAGTTACCCTAATTCATAAATTCTTTCAGTGAACAAGCAACAGAGTAATCAGAGCAGTGTGAATTTACATATTTTAAGACCATATTTGCCCTTCAGAAAAAAAAATATATGTTAGCATTTTGGATTGTACTTTTTTACCTAATTTCTCCTGATGAGATTTCAAATTTTATGTAAATGTTTGCATCTGTATATTTTATGAGTTGTAGGCTGTTTATAAAGCTAAAGTTGATGCAGTTATTGTCAATTATATATATATATTTGTTTATAAATCTGTGATTATCACATCAGCTCAATAATTCAGATTATTTTTATTTTTACATGTCACAAAAAAAACACAAAAATATTTGACATAGTTACTTTTAACACTTGTTATTCACATTTAAATTAAAATCATTAGTGAATAGAAGGAAAAAAATCATAGGGTATGAATATCATACTTTTGCCCCTGGGGTTTTTATCCAGTTACCTGTTTAATATAATGTTTAGTTTTTTCAAGCTACACTCCTCTCTCTTTCTAGTAGCTTTGAATTTTCTGAATTTGGACAGTGCAGTTGGTGATATCTAATAATTGCTTTTTGCTGGGCAATCAAAATGAGGTATTTAAAGCTGCCTGCACATATGTAAAATTAGTTATACATTTTTCATACTTTTTTATTTCAGGTAACTTACATGCAATATTTATAATATTGGATTTAATATTTTTAAATAGAGGATTTCTTGTGGAAGATAAAATTTATATACATAAAGTTATGGGAAAAAAGAAGCAAAATATAATTTGATATATCAGTAAAGAAAATAAGGGCAGTGGGTAATAAATACAATTCCATGTTTACTTGCAAAACAATAATGCAATTTTCAGGACCTAAAAAGGAAGATACAAAGTAGTTGAAATCATTGCAGGTTTTGTTACTGATATACCTCTAAGGCAATTGGATAGAACATAACCAGGCAATAAAATTGAAAGCAAAAAGATTGAAAAACTTCCCAAAAACTTTTGAAAGAAAATTTTAACTGATGTTAGGCTGGTGTGGGACATCTTGAGAGTGTATCACTAGGCATTGTGTCATTGCTTAATTGGCAATAGTAGTACTATGTGTGTGTGTGTTTTATATGCAAGAGAAATGTATCTTTCAGGTGAGGTTGTTTTAGATTTGATCAAGTGTGGTAATCATTATACGTTACATTTGTAGATCCTTTATTTATTGTTTCGATCTTGTGGCATACACATTTGTAAATCCAACTTTGATTTAATGTTTTCTCTTTAATGTCTACTTAACTTTGCTTGTTTCTCATATCATGAATCACTTAGAGTGAAATACTATGTCTAGTTATACTTTGTAAAGAATATACATAGGCATAAAAGAAATTAGGGTATATATAGAATAGAAATTTAATATAGTCTAATGTTTTGACTTCAGTAGATTAATATTTGTGAGGTAGAGCCCCAGGTATCAGATGTTGAGCCACATTTAACATAACAGATCAAGGCAAATAGAGAAGTTTGTCACTTATGCCTCCTACAGGAAGTCCACTAGCAAAGTTGGGCAGAATTTGGGTACAGAGAGTGACAGGACCTTGGGCAATGGCTTTATTACAGTCCAAGGGTGGAGCGCTTTGCAGTTCCACACTAAGTTTGGACTGGTTAATTCAAACCAAAAAAAAAAAAATGGGGTTTGGTAAGCTTGAGGGAAGGTTAATCTAAGGGATGCAAAAGAGAAGGTCCTGGACCTTGTGGAGCAAATGCTAATCACAAGGGCAGCGGGGAGTTAGTAGTTTAATTCCCCCCCTACCACCACCCTACAAGCAGTTGCCCACCAAAATGGATGCCAGGGCAGCAATATTAATAGAATAGTTTAGCTGAATTCTCACCATCTCTCTTCCATTTTGTTTGTAGAAATGTAAGCTTGAGAAAGAGCTATGTGTGAATATTTTTTCTCTATATCTAAGTGACAGTAGTCAGTTCAATTTAATAACCAATGAGCATGGCCTAGTTTTTAAATAAATATAAAATTTTTCATTTTAGTAACTTTTAATCATTTAAAACAATTTTTATCAATATTAAATTGAGCAAGCCATCAAGAATGACTACTGGAAAGGAATAACATCAGTAAAAGGAGAGGACACTCAGGCAAATTTTAGAAAAACAATAAATTGTACATCTAATAATGTATAGAGAAAACTGACTTCTTTTGGGTTTATGAAATAAAATCTAAGGTATTTGTCACTGTTTATAGACCTCTATTGTATATATTTAACAAATATGAGAAGTGAACAATAAACACATTTTCTGTTGATTAACTGAAACAGTGGCTTGATTTAGGTTCGGAGCAATAAGTCTTAGCTTTTCTTAGTTGTACGTCATTTTACCTCTTTTACTACCCTGAGATCTCAACTCTAATGTTGAAAAAATAAGGAAAGCACTGCTGACCTCACAAAGGCTATTGTCAGGTTCAAAATAGGGCACATTTGCAAAGGGGTTTTGCTAACTGTACTAAATGACCACAAGAGACAAGTGGACCTGTGACAGCAGTGAAGTTAGTAGTGCAGTTGCTGTTGTTGTCACCAGGTTAAATGGTATATTGCTGGCATTACTCACAGTCATTCATTTAAAAGGTTTATGTTGATCTGGTATTGTGCCAACCACTGGTTATATTTTGGTGAACATAAGAGATAAAATCTTTGCCTTAATGGTACTGACGCTCTTAGATGTTGACAGCAGCTAAATGAGAGGAGGAAGAGAATATTAGAAGACATAGGACAGATCATCCTTAGAACTCCAGATGAAGTATGGCAGGAGGGGAAGCTTGTATGTGGAATGCATTGAAATGGGACTGAATAAGGGCAATAAGGCTGGAGAACAGGAAGGGAGAATGAGAAGCAGGCAAGAGTCAGATATACTTAGGGACTTTCCTAAGTAATTAGGATTTTTATTCATCGGACAATGGAAAGCTACTGAAGGATTTTAAGCAGAAGATTCACATTGTGTAATTTGCATTTAAAAAATAATTCACATGGCTTACTGACTTTAATGGGATATTTGTCACTACCAGTCTGAACTGGGTTTTTCCATTACAAAATAAAAGTTGAAAAAAGCTTTGGTGTCAGTAAAGGGCAATTGAAAAGAACAACCATGCCAATGAAATAAGGATTTAAATTGAAAAGAAACCCAAAGCTTATTTTAAAAATATGTCCAATTGTATAGGTGGAACATTATCTATATGCCTTGACCTAATTTTAAATGGCAAATAGTATACCTAATGGATAAGATTAGGAAAAGCAGTTTGAACTCTTTTCTTTCTTATTTTAATGTATGTATATTTATTTATTCTTATTTATCACAGAAATAAGCTTAAATTTTATTGCCTTCTCTTTTCACATGACTAAGTTAAATGGTCATGTTATAATATCTTAAAGATGCTTCAGACTGTGTTTTATGGGGTGATATATAAAAGGCCCAGGGCTATCTCAGGCATTTGGAAGTATCCTGAAATGTTTATTAATGCCCCCATAAAATATGCTAATCCTGTTTTGCTGCTGAATACTTAGCAGTTGGATAAAAGGCTCAGTTCATTACCAGATGAGATCACAAAATATTCTTTTGTTTTGTTTTGTTTTGTTTTGTCTTTTTATGGCCGTACCCACAGTATGGTACATGAAAGTTCCCAGTCTAGGGGTTGAATCAGAAGATCCTTAACTCACAGAGCAAGGCCAGGGATAGAACCCACAACCTCATGGATACTAGTAGGGTTCATTATTGATGAGCTGTAGTGGGAACTCCCAAAATATTCTATAAGAATATACCTTACTAATTTCTGATACATGTAAACTTATGAGTTTTAAAATCTAAAACAAAGTTTATAAGTACACTAAAAATCACTTGCCTCTGAGACTGAGAAACCATTATTTTCATATCCACAGGTTAAGATAATTGTTAAAGGCAAGCAGTGGCTATTTTCAAATATGTTTTCAACATTTCTTTATTTAGAACATGAAAATCAAATTTATATAATGTTCTTTTTCTTTCAATGAAATTAAGAGTTGTTTCTTTAAATTTTGTTCAGTAGATATGTGTAAATGGAATCAAAGTTGATACTTTATTTTTGCCCTATTACTGGTTGACTGCATAGACACATCACAGATACACAAGCAAAATAAATAATTTCATTTATTTTAAATATTTTTAGCTAGTAGGCAATGTACTGTGGACACAACATTAAAGAAAAGAATACCTGGTCTATCCCATCTTTGTAAGGTCTGCACCTAGTGGTGTGGCAGCTTTGAACAAGGGCTTTGAAAAAGTTTGTAATTAATTATAAAGTACTACCCAAATAATAGATACAATTAGAATCGCAGGAGACTCAGAAACACCATAAAATAGTGATGTGTTAATTAGAGTTCATATAAGTGGTTTCTATTTTCAGTGATTAATTTTTACTTTATGGATTTTAGACATACATAGTAAAGTAGGGAAAAAATGTAGGAGAAGCAGTAAATAACCAATACTGCTTTTTCTTGGATAGATAACATCTATTATAATCAATACATATTTTAAATTTAACATTAACTTAATATATATTCTAAATTTTCTTAGCAAATGGCTTTTAGGAATCCTACCAAGTTTTTGCAAATTATTAGTCTATCTAGTATACTGGAATTATTTTTTTAAATATTCAGCCTGAAATACCTGAAAATGTTAACTTGAAAATTAAACTTATTCATAATGCTTAATAAGCACAGGATTTTAGTATGTTAACAAAAAAGTTAAGAAGCCTGTAAAGCTCCCAAATTGCAAAAACATAAATTGTTCAAGAATCCTTTTGTCTATTTAGACAGCTAAATCAACACGGCTAGCTCATATTTAAAAAAAAAAAAATCTAATCGCTTCAATTACATCTAGTTTTGCTCATTAAAGTAATCTAGAAATCATTTTACTTGTCTACCTAAAGACCAAAGGACATAATTATAAAAGTACCATTCCTTTTTTTCTATTGGAAAAGACTGTCTTAAATTAGATTAAATAGAAATCTTTTTCAAGTAAAGTATAATAACAAAAACAGAATGTTTTACATGATACAAAACCCCAAAATTTAAATGTTAAAGACTAAAAGATAAATAAAAGTGGATAACTGAGCCAAAATAAATAACCAGAGACTATTTCATGGCTGTTTCCCCAGTAAAGAAAATAAATGTTCCCAAAATACAACTCATATAACAGTTTCTTGTCAAACTCTTAGAAATACCTTTTTAAAATGTTTTATTTGTGGCTGAGACTCTCATTTATATTTGAATGGCTATTTAACTCTTCCTTACTTTTTACCCTTTTTTCTCCCTTTGTACAATACAGTTTAGAAAATACATGTGGTAACTTTAAAAGATTGATGAAACTACTGGGCTGTCTTTTATGGAAGGTGGTGGAATGACTAACCTAGGAAAGATAATCAGAAATCCCTGCAGGGGAAGAGGACAGGTGCACAGAAAGCAATATTTGTGGAGCATAGAAGGAAGGTGTAACAAGATGAGGTGGGAACTATAGGCTAGGCCAGGACATGCAAGACCTAGGCACGTCTTTATGAACAAGGAACAGTGCTTTTAATATAGCACTTAGGGTGATGGAATCAAAATTGTGATGGATAAGGTCTTACTCTTTGAGATATGGAGCTGTGCTTGGAAAAGGAGGCAAGAGTAGAAATTAGAAGCATGAGAGGCTATTTCCAGAAACTGGTAGAGATATATTAATTATTCAAATGGAGAGATGGAGAGAAGTTAGTGTATTTTAGGCATAATGGTGTTATAAGACCAGGACTTTTCAACGGAGCAGAGCTTGTTGCAAAGGAGAGTATGATTCTTTGCAATACTAAACAGCTTTCTGATTGCAGTCCTCCATCGATAGTAATGACTATGAGGACTCTGAGTTCATTAAATATATACTGATCTCATGATCTTTAACTCATTATTATTTACCTCATTTTTTTGGTTAGGATTAAGTGATATTTTTTACTTAACAAAGAGTGAATATCCCTTCCCTGTGATTTACTATGACTGAGTACAGGAATCCCTCTGTATCCCTGGGAGATTTATTCTAGGAGCCCCCTGAGATTCCAAAATCCAAGGATGCTCAATTCCCTTATGTAGACTGGTGTAGTATTTGCATATAATCTAGACACATCATCCTGTATACTTTGAAATATAGTTGATGTATACAATATTATATGTTACGGGTGTGCAATATAGTGATTCAAAAATTTTAAATACGATACTCTATTTATTATTATGAAGTATAGGCTATTTTCCCTTTGTCGTACAGTATGTTACTGTAGGTTATTTTACATATAGTAGTTTATATATTTTAATCCCCTAAATCTATATTGTGCCTACCCCCTTCCCTCTCTTTACTGGTACTCATAGTTCTTTTTATCTGTGAGTCTGCTTCCTTTTTGTTCTTTTCACTAGTGTGTTTTATTTTTTAGACTCCACGTGTAAGTGGTGTCATACCTAAATGGAAGTCCAGAAACTATAAAACTCCTAAAGGAAAACATAACACTTTTTGGCATAAATCATCACAATATAATTTCCTTCTTAATTAGTGATTGCTATTTTAGTACAATCCCTCTCCAGGCTGTACCCCTCTTGTCTGCCTTCATTTGTAATGCACAAGAGTGGAGCGAAGATCAATTTTTTTTCTTTTTTTTCTTTGAAACTTCAGGGACACTTAGCATCAAGTACTTTCCTTGGGGCAAAATGGAATGGAAGGCCACCCCTTAGGACATGATGGGTGTGATGCATAAGAATGAACAGTAAGATGCTAAAGCTTAGTCTCCTTTTGTGGATGCTGTCGGGTTTCAATTTATTTTTTTCTGTTTAGTTACTAAGGGATCATTGAAAGATGCTCATTGTATATTTTTTCATAAATGATTATGTTGAGTCTTTTCAATTAGTTAATGATACTGGTTCTTTCAACCAGTTAATAATAATTTCAAGTAGATTTCTTTGCCCTACAGAAAAAAATCCCTTAAACAACAGATTACTCACAGTGTGTATTTGGTTTCGATTTATGCCATCATCTTAGTACAAAGATTGATTTTAATATGTAAACAGTGTGAAGCCCCAAATGAGACTTTACTGACTGAAGTTGATAAATGCCATAACCTACTTTCCACTGTATGTGCACTAATGATAACTGTGGTGGATGGAGTCTGGAAAATATAGAATTAATAGCAAGTGAGTTCAATATATAAAGTTAAGTATTAATGTATAGCTTAAATGAGTTAGATTTTGGGATTTCCCCTGTGGTACAGAATTTTGAGGATCTAGCTTTGTCACTACAGCAGCTTGGGTTGCTGTTGTGGCATGGGTTCAACCCATGGCCTGGAAACTTTCACATAGCACAAGCTTAGGCAAAGGGAAAAAAAAGGTTTTGGAAAATAGGAGGAATTTTTATTATTAAAAGCTATTTAAAATAGGAAGGTTTTACTTTTCAAAGTACATGGTTTCTTTTATGGGTTTATGGAGAGAATGGAACAAGTGAACTTGCAAAGCCACCGCTGAACTGTTTCCTGTTAATAGTCATACATACATAAAGACTTTTTCTCATTTTATATTCTTGCCTCCTTTGTCAAAGATTAATTGACCAAAGGTGTCTGGTTTTATTTCTGGGTTCTCTATTCTGTTCCGTTGGTCTGTATGTCTGTTTTGGTACCAGTACCACACTGTCTTGATAACTGTCTCTTTGTAATATTGCCTGAAGTCTGGGAGAGTTATGCCTCCTGCTTGGTTTTTGTTCCTCAGAATTGCTTTGGCAATTCTGGGTCTTTTGTGGTTCCACATAAATGTTTGGATTGTTTGTTCTAGTTCTGTGAAAAATGTCATGAGTAATTTGATGGGGATTGCATTGAATCTGTAGATTGCTTTGGGTAATATGGCCATTTTTACAATATTAATTTTTCCAACCCAGGAGCATGGAAGATCTTTCCATTTCTTTGAATCCTCTTTAATTTCCTTGATTAATGTTTTATGGTTCTTGGCATGTAAATCCTTTACCTCCTTGGTCAGGTGTATTCCCAGGTATTTGATTTTTTGGGGTACAATTTTAAAAGGTATTTATCTTTATTTTGAAAAAAAATTGAAAGTCCTTTTATCTTTTGGGATTTTAAATATCTTTTTTTAATTTGAAAAAGTGTAAAAGAGGGCATAAGATTGAGCGTGCTTTCAGTGGGGAAGTATGTGATCTCAAATTCTGAGGAATAGTAACATAAACTGTAGGATTACTCAGAAATAGCCTAGCATCTGAAACAGGACAGCTTTTCCGAAGACATGGTTTAGGGATGAATGTGAGCTTAAGACTGTTTCCACTAATCACTTTGATCACACAATCATCCAAGTCAGACAACCAGTTTGACTGGCTTTTTGACCTTATTAACATGATGTTTGACCAAACTGATTCAACAGTTCATTTGAGATGACAGGATCACAAACAGTCTTAGGCTCTGCAAATGCTATCTGTAATTTCAAGTCAATGGACAGCATTCACTGTGGGCACAGGGTGTGTATAATGCAATAATTATTTTTCTCCTTTTTCTAAACCTACTAATCTTGCTCTTCTCATTTTCCACTCAAGAGATCACCTTGCCTCCTACTTTAGAGAGAAAGTATACCAAAAAATTATTAATACCTGAAATTTGCATAAATCTTAACTGCCAGTTATGGTCTATTTTGACAAATACCCCTGCCTTTCAGAGACCTCAAAATGCTTATGTCCTGATAACTTTATGTTTTTATTGTTAATTTTGTTATTGCTTTCATTTGAAACATAAAATGTGGATTTTACTCAGCAAAACACACATTTGAGGAAAAATATTACAGTGTCTCCAAGATATTTCACTGGAACAAGTTTTTCTCCTCTGAATGCAGTTTTCTTCTATATTATATGTTTTTTTACTAATTAAATATCCAGTATTTTTAAGTCTCTGGTATAGTGATTATAGGATTATATAATGGTACTTTTAAGTTGATTTATTATAATTTTAAACAAAAATAGAAAGGTAGGAAAAGACCAAAATTTAAAAAGAAAAATAATTTTCTAATTTCCTTATGATGGATTTCTTAGCATATACTTTAGCACATATGTGGGGGATAAAGTTAAAAATGCAGTAGGCACTCTCATGGCTAAAACTTTGAAATGCCAACTCCTAATGTTAAGATTTTTGTTTCAGTACAGAGTAGGCTACAATTCTCAGTTGCTTTATAGAATAAATTGGTAACTAATTCCTCATTTGTGTGATTTCAGCATAATTTGGATTCATTGAGGGAAATGCCTTTTCCCTATTCTTGCTGGAAAGTAATATGGAAGGACACCTATTTGAATGTAACGTATTAGATGGTGTAATAGCATGGTTACAATCTGTAATCTGAAAAATAAAATTGTTGCTGCAGTCATAGCATTTTTGTTCTGGGGAATGCCAGCCAGCTCTTGAATAAAGAGAACAATGGGATTCATCACATCATCCTAACAACGCAAAATGACATGGCCTGTCCATGCAATTCTCTCTATAGAACTCACTTAGCCAATCAAAGATATATTTGTTTTGCATTTGAAAACGTCCCCACTTTAATAGGAATGTCTCATGAATGGCATGAAAAGTAAATATTCATAAAAACATTTACTGCCTGCATATTTGAATAAGTCATATTATTCAATTAATGGAGGAAAAGTAGGTCTGTCAACTTTGATTTTATCTCCTCCCTGTGTTTTTCAGAAGAACAAAGTAAATAAGAACAGTAGAATTATTCACCAAATACCATATTAAAAAATTCCAGCCATATACCAAAGAAAAACTTAAAACTATAAACAAAATAGTAAATTTGCCCTAAGTAGCAGCCAGTTACATTCCACGATTCACATCTTAAAAGAAGTTAGTGAGGTTTATTCATGAATATGGAAAAGGAAAAAAATTCCCTTTGTGTCTCTGTCCCTCTAACCCAGACAGTTATCTTTATTCTTGGCCACCGACAAAAGAAAGGTGATATTACCAGTATCCTTATGCTAGGAATACACTAACAGGCCCAGCACTAGTACTTGGGACCTTCATATTCGGCTCTACCTCTGCCCATTACTCTTTGGGAATGAATTTTATCTTCCATTTTCTCATTTGTAAATGAGTAATAAAAATGTCCAACTGTCTGATTTGAAGATACAATAAAATTTACATGAAAAATCTTTTTTATAAAATGAAAATCATCAAATCACCTAAGATAATCATAACAACTTGCTCTTTGAAATATAAAAAAAAAAAGATGCTCTTGGAACATACCTTGAAGTTGGGTACAGATGTCTATTTCCATTTACTTTATCTCTTATTATTCAATATTGTTGTAGAGCTATTCACCCAACAAATGTACAGAAAATGACACTGCAGACAGAGCTGCAACATTCTCCCTTTGTGCATTAATAAATATTATTTTTCCTCCACACAAAGGGGATTCCAGCAGTTGCTGTTGTGGCTCAGCAGTAACAAACCTAACTAGTATCCATGAGGATGCTGGTTCGATCTCTGGCCTCCCTTAATGGGTTAAGGATACAGCATTGCTGTGAGCTGCAGTGTGGGTCACAGACTCAGCTCAGATCTTGTGTAGCATAGGCCAGCAGCTGCAGCTTTGATTCGACCCCTAGCCTGGGTTGGTTGTGGGGGGATTCTAAGTCATTGTTCCCTAAGATTATCATTTATGGACCATACTTATTTCTTTCACAAAAGGTGCATTTTCTTATAACTTTAATAAAAGGAAATAAAGATTTCTGTCAAAGAAGGAAGGCACTCATTTATAATTAAATGCAAAATGCTAGGAATCTGAGACACTCAAGTTAGAATAATGTCTCTGCTTCTTACTAACTATAAACAGTGAAGCTTAGGTAAGCTATTAAATGATAAAAATACTTACCATGCAAGGTTGTGACAATCAAATACAAAAATATATATACAATTTTGGCACAAGGACCAATAAGAGTTAAGCATATAAGCCTGGCAACTATTAGTATTAAAATCTGGTTTCTTATATTTCAAAACTGTTATCAAGATGAGTAAATTTAGGTAGGTTATCTAATCATTCATATATGTAATGAAATATGGACTAGATAAGTGTGAGATAGTCACTTCTAGCTTCAGTATTCCAAGAATCCCCATCTAACCCAGGATAATATTTAATTTTTAAATTGAAATATGGTTTATTTACAATTTTGTATTTCAGGTGTACAGAAAAGTGAATCAGTTATAGATATGCATACATCCATTCTTTTTTCCCATATGGGTTATTACAGAACATTGAGTATACCTGCCTCTGCTATGTAGTAGGTCCTTGTTATCTATTTTATACATGGTAGTGTGTATGTGTTAATCCCATTTAATCCTTACTTATCCTCCCTACCATGGTTTCCCCTTTGGTAACCATAAGTTTGATTTTAAAATCTGTGCATTTGTTTCTGTTTCTGTTTGTTTCTGACAGCTATTGTAAGGGAATACTGGCATAACTTTCTGACATAAGAGTATTGGTGTTGGCTGCTTCTTCTTGGCATGGAAATATGATATACAAAATTATTAAAGTTCAGACAAAGTAATTGCTTAAAGGACTTCTTTAAAGGTAATTTATTTTTTTCCCTGATTCCTTTTGTATGTCATATTTTTGTCCTTTTTATTTAGTATCACTGGCATATTTTCATACTATTCATAAGTGAACTATTTCAGAAAATTGGTTGCTTTCTTATTGCACTTGGAGGATATTAGTGTAATTGTACACAATGTTTCTTATAACACAGACCCTAATTTTCATCTGAGTCTTGCTCTTGAGAAACAATAAAAGAGGAAAAGGGAACAAGCCTTAGTCCTCAGTCCTAAAATCCTCATCCACGTTTTATTTGACCAAACTTAGAGTCTGTCTTTGAGTGCAAAACTATGTGGAGTAATGAAATGGTGATATGATGCTGAAGTGTCAGAGGATCTTTCAGGAACTTCTGAGAGATGAATGTATTCTTACAATAGGGATTAAGAAGCCAGCACTTAGACCCCCAAACCTAGATTAAAATCCTAGTTCTAGCAATCCATGTAATTTTATAAATGTTACTTAAAATCTCTAAGCTTCTAATTACTCACTGAGAAACAACTGATCACCTAATGCATAGAATTTTTATGAGGGTTATATTTGTGACCAATTAGAATAGCACTTTGAAAGTTTAAGACAAAACCCCCCTCCACTTGCTTCTTCTTAGGGTCTAGGCAATAGAGACAATTTAAAAACAGAAAAATAAATGGCATTCATAATATTAACTGTATTAATGATCAAGTGTATATCTTCTAAAATCATAAATGCAACTGT
Organism: Phacochoerus africanus; assembly: GCF_016906955.1. Taxonomy (NCBI): domain Eukaryota; kingdom Metazoa; phylum Chordata; class Mammalia; order Artiodactyla; family Suidae; genus Phacochoerus; species Phacochoerus africanus. The sequence goes on from NC_062553.1 coordinate 91,959,506, forward strand.
TCCTTAGATGTGAAACCTAGAGGAAACTAATTCTCTCCCCAAATTGGCTTTGATCTCTGCCAGTGGTCTACAAATCTAACTTTGCGGATGCCAGACTAAAGGTCCTCTATAATCTGGGCAGAGAAAGAGATTAGCAGGGGGTGGAAGGCAGGAGATGCCAAATACTTGAAAACTGATAAAAAAAAGGAAAAAGTCAGTAATGGGAGCCAACTGTGTCTGTGTGGAGGAAAGAGCAAAACAACAGGAGACCAGAGCAAATAGAAGCAGAGACTTTTGCATTGTGACCAACATTCTTCAGAAAGTGTGACTCAATACCAGACATTTTTTTCAGCTAAAATGTTCTTCTTACTTCAGAAAATAGAACATGATAAAGAGGACAGATGTAGGGAGTTCCTTTCTCTATGGTTTGAGGTGGGTAAACAGTGGAGGAAAAAAATTACTTAACCACAAGGAAAAAATTTGCTTAATTATTTCATTCATATATTCCTTTTGGAGAAATTTGACTTCTTAGTTCTATAAATCTTTCTTGGAAACCACTTTCCTTGGAATTTCTCTTCTTTTGTGATTCTACACTACCTGGCATTGCTAGAATAGCAAATAAATAATAAGGGAGGAAGGGAATCCAATACACATAAAAATGTAAGTACCTTCCTGGAGGGAAACAAACAGTATTTTCCAACAGATCATTGGGAATCAAAATTAGGAGACACGTCTTGGTGGGCAGGTTGTCTCAGAGCGTAAAAGTATAACAAGAGTCCCATTGCCAAATTACCTGAAAACAGTAGGAGTCTAGGCTGCTGAACTAATCTCAAGATAAGGAGTAGAGTTTCTTTAGAGGTAACTAAACAGAAGAGATACTAATACAAAGAAACTTAATTGTATTTGACCTACAAAGAGTAAAGACCACTTTGCCACATAGGGTTATGGCAGTTTGTGCTAGGTCTCAGACCAGAATGATGTTCTTGCAAAATGGACCAGAAATGAATGTTGTTCTAGGGAGGACTGGAGTTCAACAGGGGCACTGTGTGATACCAAGGAGCAAAGGAAATAGAAGAAAGTTCAGTGATTTTTATTTTTTAGGGAAGTTATTTCCAATTTAAGTGTGGAAATTATTAAGATCGCATTATGGATTTTATAACTTTCCATAGTTTTGAAAAATCTGAAAAACATACCAATAATTAGATACTTAGGTTCATCCCAATTTGATACATAAAAGATTTATTATGTTTTATTTGAAAAATAAAAGATGTGTGAAAGTTGTGCTCTAAATGTCTGTAGTAGGCCATTTTCTACATAGCCTGATGTATGTTAATAACATCTCCCAATCCGTATGTACTATTTATGTAAACAATCATTTCAGGGGAAAACATGTTTAGTTGTGGATCTCATGGAGAAGACAATAACTACAATGTGAAAGTGGACTCCAGGATTATATAAAACAACAATAGCAATTAAAAACCTCATATTCTCATGTTGGGACTAGGGTAATGTGAGATAGTTGCCTCAGGGTGGAAAATTCAAGAGGGTATGAAGTAAGCACATAATCAGTATAAATAATATTTTAATGTAATATTTAAAAAAATAAAAGTAATGCAAAACCCATAATAAAAAAGTAGCAAAACTTCAAATAAAAACAGAATTTGACCCTTAATTGTTTAACTGTGCTTCACTCACTTCATTTAATCCTGGTACTTGTTCCAATAAGACTTTATTACAAAAAGAGATGACTGGTTTACTGGTGAGTTTTTAAAAATACTGCATGAAAATATCAAATCTTTTGATAACTGAGTTTTCTGCTTAAATATCGTGTCCCAAGGCAAATACCTTGTTGAATTCCATTCCTGCTTGGAAAACATCAGATTTTTAAAATAAATATGAATAATTAAATATCAAATGGAGCCAAAGAAGTCAAAGCTACAAATTCATAAAATAGAAGAATGAAAAAAGAGAAGATAAAATGTGAGAAGAATTCAAAAGCAAACTATTTGGGGACAAAATTATGAAAATCATCCAAAATGAAATTTCCCAAGGCTGGGAATATTTTAAAGGGAAAGAGTAGATCAATTATCTCCTAAATCAAAATGAATATAATTGGGTCTTCTCTCTGCATCTGTGTCCTCATCAGATATCTCTGAGTTCAGATCCCGTTCTGGCGTGGAGTCCTCAGTATTAGGAGTGCTAAAGGGTATGGAGAGGGTAAGAGAGAAGGAAGTCACCTCCTTCTTCATTTTTCCCTGAGGTTTTTCATGCAAAGTGGGTATTTCTTCTTCAGAAACAGTAATTTGACAGTTGAAGAGATAAGTCTCCCATTTCTACCTATCTCAAATGTTCAAAAATTAAAATTCAAAATTATGTAAAACCCTAGAGGCTAATGCTGACACTTTCCTCTAGCCTTGCTAAAAAGAAAATGAAAACAGATTGAGGTGACTGAAGCGGAATTAAGATTCTACTCTTTGTCTTTGGTATTACTTTGAAACAGCTGAGACTGACCACTCTAACAAGATAACTATCATTTAAATCCCTGCTTTACCACTTCTGTTACTGTTCTTGAACAGATCATTTAAACTCTCTTCAGTTTACTCATCTGTGAAAGGGGGATAATAATAGCCCTTACTTATCTAAAGTTATAATTAATATTAAATGAATTAAAGTAGGTAGAGCTTTTGCCTGGCATATAAGAAATTGAATAAATTTCATTACATTTAAAATAAATCATTATGTTATTATCAATAAGAATGTTAAAATAAATATAATGAACATACTTGTAAGAAAATATGTACTGTTTATAGTATAAGATTGCTTTTGTAAATCACCAAGCAGTGGGCTAGGAATGGTTAAGTAGTAAAACCTTGAACAACTGCAGTCAGAGGTGTTTAATAAAAATATATTTCTTTCTTATAGGGAGTCAATTTTTTAGCTTGTAAACAATTTGGATTTACTCTTTTTGCCCAAAGGAATGAAGCATAAAACACAAAACCATTAAAGCAGTGTTGGCAGAAGACAAAACACAGAAGTAATAGACTTGAGAGAGAGACAAAGAGAAAAAAAAAATTATTGAAGGCAGGCATTTTTTTTTTTCTTCAACCCAGAGTCAGAAAATAGTCTACATTGCAACAAAACTTACAGACACACAGAAATCAACAAAAGTTTTATCGAATAACACTTTTATTACTTGTTTTCATCATCTGTGCTTTTCTAACGTAGTTTATTTAAACTGAATTAAAAATGGATACATGAAGATTTTCTGTGCAATTGCAATAGTACCAAAAGCACTATTTAAAGCATACCTGGCAGAGGATGATGTAATGACATTTATGAAAGAAAAGAAGGAAGAAAGGATGAACAGAGGGAGGAAGAGGAAAGCAAGAGAGGTGCAAAGAGAGGAAGGAGGAAAGAAGTCACCAGAATTTGAGCGATATGAGAAGAGAAATCCAAAGTAGAGTAAGGCAATGGTATTTCCTATATTCTAACAGAATATGAAATGTAATGTCTTCACCAATTCCATAGATAGGTGAAATTTAAAACTAATAGCAAAATAGATATCTACATGAGTTATGTTGTGTTTCATGTAATTATGTTTAAAATCTTATCTGGAGCCTTTCATTACATATTAAATATTTAATAATTCATGCCATAAAGCCATGTGTGAAAATTGATGTTATTATCAGTGACCCCTTGAAAAATCACTACCTACACATTATAAGGAGTTGTGAAAAGACTGTAACAGTCAAGACTCTGATGCCAAGTTGAAAGATAAATAGGTTTCTTTAAACGTATGGTTTTCTAACTTAACTAAAGGACCAAAATCACCTGCAGGGTTTGTTCAGACTACTAAACTCTACTCCTACAGTTTCTGATTTAATAAGTATGAAATGGGATTTAATTGCTACATTTGTAACAAGTTGTCCATTATTCTGGTGCTGCTTTTTCCAGGATCAAACTTTGAAAACTACAGTCTCACACAATGATTTATTCACAGCGGGCTACACATAAAACTTCAACATATATGCTCACAGTTTCTTTTCACATCATTTCTGCAGGTAATATTTTTACTTATAAGTGAGGACAGAGAGGCACAGTGGCATGATTTAAACAACACAGTTAATAAGTGAAACATCTCAGTTAAAATGCTGATTTTCTGAAGCCAAATTGTATAGTCTTTTTACTGTTTTAAATTGCAGAGAAGGGGGAGTGATTATCAGTTTAGGGCATTGAAGAGGGAAGATAAAAATACCATGAGGTGAATTAGCTAGGAAATCAAAAACAAATTAATTATAGCCTTGATAAACAGCATCAAGAACACAATTGAAATTGAATGGAATTGAATTTGTAATGATCAGTTTTGCACTGTTTTTGAAATTCTTTGAAGAATAAATGAAGTGTCATCATGGTCTACTGCTACTTCCAACACATCTATACTTTTTTGTATTAAAATCTTCAGTCACTAGCAGAAACTTACTATGTATCTATAGTATCTATCACTGATGAGTACATAAAAATTGACTATATATGGTATTTTGGTATTTAAATCAAAAATTTGTATTACAGTTGTATAAAAACATTATTTTGAACACGGACTTGTTGAACAAATCATGACATAGACTTAAAGAGAAATGTGTGCAGTGTAGATGCCTTAAAATTTAACATATTTTTCTCAGTATGTATCAAAATTAATGAAAATTAAATTTTGTTGGCATGCATGGATGCGTAAAATATAAAAATAATTCTGGTTTTGGCTTTTAGTCAGATTCAGGTTCATTATCTGGCAGTACAATTTGGAAAGACTGGATTATACATAGTTCTGATTATATTACTACATAGGTTGCACTCTTAATCAATTTAGATGAAGAAATTATAGCCATATATATTTTCTAAATTGTTCTGCAATTTAGTGAGTAGTCATGGCCAATCTCCTATGAAAATCTGCAAAACTAAAACAGTAGGCATCTGTTCTTCTGGAATAGACTGAAATGCTACTATTACAGCATTAGGAATACACAATTCATTATTAGGCAAATGGATTTTGAATCCTTTCCAAGGGATTTTATTACCATAAACACCAGAGCTTCCATTCATTGTGGTGTTTCACCCATCAGAACTCAGAAAACAGCACAGAGTTTGAACTTATTTGGTCCTGTTAAGTAGGTAATTTTATAGTAGCTTCAGAAATATTTTTCATTTCCTTTGTGGTGATCGAGGAGGAGTTGATCCTGCTGTTTATAGCTATAAACATCTATCAATAGGAACAAATTATCTCAACCTAGAGGACGTTTCCTCTGACCAATGTCTGGCTACATCTCCAAAGGGATTATGAGACCTAGATTTTTTAACAACCATTTGTTTTCCTAGTCCTTTTTTTGATGGATTGAGTTGGAAGTCAAATATTTTTATTATTTTTTTTAATAATTATTTCCCCAGTACAATTTTTTTTCTACAAAAAAACTAAAACCAGCCTTTTTACACTGCCTTTTAATCAGCCTGAAGTGATTAATTCATGAAGTCGTGTTGTTGCTTGTGTGATGAACTGAATAGGAAAAATTAGAAGTCTTCTTTTATGTATACAATTATAACCATGAAATATTTCATGGTATATTAATTCTTCTCTATTTTATAGCACTCAAGAGATATTTTAAATTGCTAACAAAAATCCTGAATTTTATGCTTGTAGTTATACTGCTACACTTCTGAACAAACCACAATATTCATGTTTTACTATATTCAACTACTGCTTTTTTTCCAAGCTTACAATGCTACCTGATTTATGTGTCATTTAGTAGATGTTCAAAGATAAAGCATTTACCCAGAGGTAACCACATTATCTATTAAGATGAATCTAAAACAAAGTGATATTTATATTTCTAGTTGATTGTAATTCTGTTATTCAAATATCACAATACCTTATTTTCCTCTAAGAAATGAAACTGTGCATGGTATTAAAAAACAAATATTAGTTTGGAAATTTTAAAAAAATAAAAGATTTTAGTACACATACATTTTTCAAAACTGCAATAATTATATGAGTTATCTCTTAGTTTGTGTGTATATATATATATGCTCAAGTTTAGTGAAAATGAAAATATATGAACCAGCTTTAGCAATATATAAAATCAAGTTATTTATACAAATGAGAATTTTGCATGTAACTTTTAGAAGTAAAATATTAATATTTTAAATATTTTAAATAATTTTCCCAAATATATTTGAATGTCTTTTCTATAACAAAAACTGACAAATTAATATAAAATTCACCTCAATGATTTTTTTCATGTTTGAAATGGTCCAAGTGCTAAGCTTCTCAGGTATTCTCAACTGTGATTTCTTTGAGTTTATTGCCATATTGACCTCCAGTGCTTAATTGTTAACTCTCACTCAGTGAATATTTTAATTTATATACTGTATTTTTTTATCTCTAGAAGTTCCATCTGGTTCTTATCTATGTATCTCTCATTTCTTTTTTGCATAATGCTTTTTTTTTTTAATCTTGGATGTTCAAGGTTTGTCTTTTTCTTTTTTCTTTTTTTGTCTTTTGTCTTTTTTTTTTAGGGCCGCCTCCAAGGCATATGGAGGTTCCCAGCCTAGGGATTGAATTGGAGCTGTAACCACTGGCCTACATCACAGCCACAGCAACTCAGAATCCAAGCCCCATCTGTGACTTATACCACAGCTCATGGTAACCTTAACCCACTGAGTGAGGTCAGGGATCAAACCTGCGTCCTCATGGATCCTAGTCAGATTCATTTCTGCTGAGCCACAGCAGGAACTTCTTCAATGTTTTTCTTATATGGTTCACAATTCTACTTCTTTGCATGGTTAGTGATTGCTTTATTAGACCCCAGATGTTTCATATTCCATGTTTTTTGAGTGTTTCAGTTTTATTGACTTCCGTTAAAGAGCATTTACATTTTCTCTGGGAGGCATTTAAAATTTTGTTGTTGGGGTAAGAATGGAGTAAACTTTACTCAAACGTTAATATAGGCTTACTACCCAGTCGTGGGCCAGTTTGGGCTTCCATAACAAAATGCTATAGACTGGGTGGCTTGAAAAACAGAAATGTGTTTCCCCACAGTTGTGGATGCCTGCAGTGTCAGGTTCTGGTGAGAGCTCCCTTCCTGGTTTACAAATAGCCAGCTTTTTGCCATGTCCTCAAACAGCCTCTCCTCTGTGCATACATGGAGAGGAAAAATGAAGGAACTCTCTGGTTTTTGTTCTTAAAAGGACATTAATCCTATCTTATCAGGGCCCCACCCTTAATTAACCTTAATTATCTCCTAAAGGCCTTATCTCAAAATATAGTTATATTAGAGGTTAGAGCTGCACATGAATTTTGAGGGAGCAGAGTTAAGTCTATTGCAATACCAAAACTGAGGCACTAAGAGAAATAAATATGAAAATAAAAAGATATAAAAATAAAAAATACTTCAGTAAACTGTAGTTCAGTAGCAAGGGTCTAATTCAACTGAATATACATTTGGGAAAAAAAAAATCCTTACTTTACACCAAAGGCATAAATTAACTTAAAATGGATCATAGGTCTGAACATGTAAGTTAAAAATATGGCACATATAAAAGACAATGTTTGATACTTTAATATCTGAGTTCAGTGATTTCTTAGAAAACAGAACATAATATGAAAAAAATTCATAAATTGAACTTCACCAATTTCAGATCTTCTAGTTTCTGATTTGACCAATATTTAAAGTCATGTAATCAAAATCACTATAAACATAGAAAATTTCCATCATCCTAGAAGGTTATTTTGTGTATCCTTTCAGTTACCTCCCTTCCAAGTCCAGACAACCATTGATATGTCTTTTTCACTAAAGATTAATATTGCCTGATACAGAATTATATATACATGGAACTATGTATTATTTTTTTCTGAATTACTTTGCTCAGCTTGTTTTTTAGATTTCTTCCAAGTTTTGTATAGCAATGGTTTGTTCCTTTATAATGTTGAATAATATTCCATTATATGAATATATCACAATTTGCTTATTCACCTGACGTTGAACATCTGAGTTGTACCCAGTTTTATGCTGTTATGAATAAACATATGGGTGTTATTATGCAAGTATTTTTGTGGACATACATTTTCATTCTTTCAGAAAAAGAGGCATGGGATTTCTGGGACATGCTGTGTTTTTCAAAGTAGAATCTGTTTTATAAAGTAGTTGTTCCATTTTACAAAACCAGTAGCTGAATTTTACTAATTGTCCCATATCCTTGGCATCTTGATATGGTCAGTCTTTATAATTTTAGTCATTCTATTGGGTTGGTAGTGGCAATGTATAGTGACTAATGATACCAGTCGTACCTTCATGTGTTTATTGATCATGTGATGTCTTGTTCTGTATGTGTCTGTTCAAATTATTTTTCCATTGTCCTAATTGGATTGTTTCTGTATACATTTTGGTTGTAAGTTTCTTATCAAATATATGTATTATGAATATTTTCTCCCATTTTGTATGTATTTAATGGTAAATATTGTCCTTTTTTTTTTGCTTTTTATGGCCACACCTGTATCATATGGAAGGTTCCAGGCTAAGAGTTGAATTAGAGCTGCACTGTGGCCTATGCCATACCTAATCTGAGCTGCATCTGCAAACCAGCAACAGTAACATCAGATCCATAACCCACTGAATGAGGCCAAGGATCAAGCCCACATCCTCAGATAGACAGTTTCGGGTGGTTAATCTGCTGAGCCATAATGGGAACTCTGAATATTGTCTTGTAGAAACTAGAAGATCTGAAATTGGTGAAGTTCAATTTATGAACTATACTGTTTGCTTGGTATATTTTATTTGTATAATTATATGTCAGTAAGTTGAAAATTTCAAAATGCATATATCAAATTCTAGAAGGATTTCCGATGTCATTATCTTTCTACTTATTGAAACAAATGTGATTGTAGGAGAAGCTGTGAAATTAAAATTTAAAAATGTGTAAATAAAATAGATAGCTTAATGAAGCAGAGCTGGGCTGCCTAATTTGGGAGTCACCAGCTTCAAATGACTATCAAAACCTTGAAATGTGTCTAGTACATATTGATGTGCTATAGGTGTAAAGATACATGTCAGATTTCTAAGACCTAGTGTGAAAAAAACAATTATAAATATCTCAATATAATTTTTAATTGATTCCACATTTAAATGATATTTTAGATTTATTAAGTAAATTAAATTATATCATTCAACCAATAGTCATATTAATTTAAAGATATCATATATATTAAATGTATTTTTCATCTGTTTCCTTGAATTTTATTTGGGTTTTCATTTGAATTGTATTTTTTAACCAAGCAACTAGTCAGCCATTTAGAAAAAGGTAAATAACCCCACTTAAAATATAGTTGTGCTGTTCCCAAAAACACTTTCTTCAAGAAGGTACTTAAATATTTACAGAAATTATGTTTAAGGTAGCATTTCCTAAAGTGTTTGTTAATGATCACAGCATCAAGGGGATTTGCTTAAAATGTAGATTTTAGAAAATGAATTTCGGAGATGTTGGATTAAACAACACTTAAAAGCTTTCTAAATAATATGCCTTTAAGGATTTTATCATACTAGTGTGTTCTGTGAATATTCAGAGAAGGCTCCTTAATACATTCTTTTCCTTGACGCAAGTCAGAGGAGTCCTACTCAAAATTTTCTCCAATAAGCATGATTCAACTATAATAGAATAGATATCTGGAGTTCTGTCATGGCTCAGCAGTTAATGAACCTGACTAGTATCCACGAGAACGTGCGTACAATCCCTGGCCTTGCTCAGTTTGTTAAGGATCCTGCGTTGCTGTGAGCTGTGGTGTATGTTGCAGACACACCTCGGATCCTACATTGCTGTGGCTGTGGCGTAGGCTGGCGGCTTCAGGTCTGATTGGAACCCTAGACTGGGAACTTCCATGTACTGTGGGTGCAGCCTTAAAAAGACAAAAAAAAAAAAAGAAAAAGAAAAGAAGAGATATATGAACTGTTTCAGAATAAATATCATATATATATATATATATATATATACTATAATTCAAATTCAGAAGGTCTAGAACTACTTCTGTAATGACTTGGATGAATACAAATCATTGACTTGATTGAATTCCTATGCTTTACTCTTCTGCTCAGATTATTTTCCAAATGTCAAAACAGCTTTGTAAGAAATAAGAAGAATGGAGAATGACTTCAAGTTTATTGTGTGTCTTTGGGTCCCAGATGTTTATGTCTAAATAGAAGCACTATTTAATTTCTAAAAGAGATTAAATATCATCTTCTATTGAGAAATTTAAAGATCATTTTTACATTTACTCAAATTGTAAAATATACAAGGAAATTAACTTTCTCTAAATGGTATTTCCATTTACATCATGTATTTTTACAAACTACCAGTGAGAAATTGTCTCTAGGAGTTTCCCTCGTGGCGCAGTGGTTAACGAATCTGACTAGGAACCATGAGGTTGAAGGTTCGATCCCTGGCCTTGCTCAGTGGGTTAAGGATCTGGCGTTGCCGTGAGCTGTGGTGTAGGTTGCCCGCGTTGCTGTGGCTCTGGCATAGGCCGGTGGCTACAGCTCTGATTAGACCCCTAGCCTGGGAACCTCCACATGCCGTGGGATTGGCCCTAGAAAAGACAAAAAAAAAAAAAGAGAGAAATTGTCTCTAAAGGACTTTATAACTAAAGGGTACTGTTAGAAGACAATTTGAAAATATATTTTTGTGGTCCTAATACAATACAAATAAATGTATATGTACTTAAAATATATGTAAAATTACAAGTAATACAAATAAATTAACAAATATCTTATGACTTTAAGATAATCATGATTAACATACATACAACTAGAATTGTTTACATATAACAATTCAAGCAGAAGTGTCAGAGATATCAGCATAAATATACAATCTAAAGTACTCAGAGAAATAATATAGTAATTGCTAACTTTAGTATGAATTATTTGAATCCTAAACAGCTGTGCAACCAAGTAATTCATAGAGTCTCATAGCCCTCCTACTATCTGAGTGTTTATAAAAACATAGCAACCCAAAATAATCTTTAATGGGAATGATACTGAGAATAAATTGCTGTTGTTGTTACTATGTCACTAACCAGTTGACAGATTTAAAATCCTCGTAACTTCATTTTACTTGCAAGACTTTGTTCATCTCTCTTTGGAAATATTTTGGAATAATTTTATATCTTGAAAGATAAGATAATACAGATTTCAAGGCCAGACCAATGAGATTTGAATTTCAGATATACAACTTACTAGATCTGTAAGTTTGAGAAATTATTTCAATACTTTTGTGCCTCAGTTTCTTCATCTATAAAACAAGAATGATAAGAATTACTACATGATCCAGCAGTCTCACTCATGGGCATATGTCTGAAGAAAGCCATAATTTGAAGATACATACACCTCAGTTTTCATTGCAGCACTATTTACAATAGTCAAGATATGGGAACAGTATAAATGTTTGTTGACAGAGGGATGGATAAAAAAATGTGGTATATATATACAATGAAATATTACTCAGCCATAAAAATAGTGAAGTGATACCATTTGCAGCACCATGGATAGACCTAGAAATGATCATATTAAGTGAAGTAAGTCAAACAGAGAAAACACATACCGTATAAGCCCACTGATATGACTCTAATACAAATGATTCAAAATAACTTACAAAACAGAAACATCCTCAACGATTTTGAAACCAAACTTATGTTTACCAAAAGGAAATTTGGAGTTGGTATAAATTAGGTGGTTGGGATTGATACATACACACTACTATGTGTGGCTGACAAGAACCTCCTAGTATATAGCACAGGGAAATTTACTCAATACTGTGTAATAACCTATATGGGGAAAGAATCTGAAAAGGAATATATATATATATACACACACACATATATATATGTATAACTTATTTACTTTGCTGAAAATAACACAACTTCGTAAGTCTACTATATTCCAATAAAATTAAAAATAAAAAAAATAGTACCTATCTTAGGGAATTGTTGGATAATTAAATACCTTTAAAATAACTTCAAACCCCTTAAAACATTGCCTGCTTTTTTCACTATCCTAAGATAATAGTAATTATTATTTCCTCCTTTTTTTTGCCACCTCATGGAATATGGAGTTCCTGGACCAGGGATCAAATCCAAGCTTCAGGTGTGACCTACACTATAGCTGCAGGACTGCTGGGTGCAGCAGTGCCAGATCCTTAACCCACTGTGCCAGGAATGATAGAGGGAGGGAAGAAGAGAGGGAAGGAAGGGAGGAAAAATGTAAAAAATACAACTAAAGTAGATAAGCATTATCACAGGTTGTTCTGAAGGCAGATTAATTTGGAAATATTTTGTTAAACACTGGCTTTTAAGGGTTTAACACATTCTTGTGCACAGATTTTAATTTTAATATGCAATTATTAATATGTATATTATGCTTTATAAATTGCCCAAGAGATATAATTTGCAGCATCCCAAACATATTCAACCATATAACTCCTCTACCACCATCATTTATTTTTCTGAGAATATTTTATAGAACAAATACTCCAGAATGTATTTTTGGAAATGATGCAAGGTTTCCTGAAGACTCTTCTGATTCTAAAATATTCAGCATTGTTATTGGCTTCCATAAGAACATGATGAAGGTTTTATAATTGTTTATTGATCAGAAAAGAAACTCCTGCCTTAAGACAAAATGCATCTATTCTATTATTTGTCTTTAGAATGGCTCTGTGTGATAAGCTAGTTTCATCATATACAGAGAATGGAAGTAATTTAGAATTTTGAAAGTATGCATGGTAAACCCCAAAAGGAAGTATTTAACTCAATAATTCTAGATTTCCAGTTAAAAGGAGCCTTTTGAATTAATATTCTATTTTCTATGCCCTACTTTTTTCTCGACATATACTTTTAACTTTAAAACTTTAGTTGTATAAGATATGAGGGGTTACCTACCTTCACTATGGGAATTTTCCTGATCTAATATAAAAAGCGATATTTTTATTTTTCAAAAGGCACTTATTAAAATATGAAAACTCAATTTCTTTTTTTGATGATCTCATCTTAGAAGGTGAGGGAAAGAATGCCAATATCTGCCTAGGCACAGATAAATTCCAACCAAAGAATGTTTGTTATTATTTCAATTTGGGAATAAAAAATAGATTATATTAATATTGGGGTGCCAGTGTATTTCAGTCATTACAGTTAGAATTAATTTTTTTCCAGGTAAAATTTTTGGTTATGAAAAACTTCGGCATTTTTGGGTTACTTAACACTTTTAAGCATTGTGGAAATTTTGAATAAAAGAGTTAGTTTACGCAGACATACAAGACACCCACATATGTCCATGCTATCTGCTGCTCTGAGTAAATAAGCCAAAGAGGTCTATTTGGACTCCTGCCTAGGTAGTAGCATCTGGGGATATTAACCAGTGGGGGCAGTGCCTTAGTCTAACAAATAGAAGGCGGATGACAATGTAAGAGGGCTGAGCTCTAACCAGCAAAGAGAGCAGCTATGGGGTGCAGCACGTAAATTTTGCTGGCTAAAATCAATCTACCTCGGTCACTACACAGTAAGCTCCTAGATAATGGAGTTCTAGTAGCAGAAAATTTATATGCCAAAATATGACATTAACCTAATATTCTTAACATATCATTGTTTTCCACAGATCTCAGTTGTAAGGAACATTGCAGTCAAACTCTTTGGATCAAGAAATCAAAAATAAATGATGCAGGTGTGTGTTTATATTTCTTCCTTTTCCTTCTGCACTCAAGTGTAGACCAGAGTTTATTTGTTAAGGTCTAGCACTGAGTGCTCAGTTCAGCCTATGTAGATGGGTTAAAGAATAGTGTGATAAACTGGTTCACCTATTGTGGATTCCTTTAGCCAATGAATGAACCTTCTAGAATAATTTATTTATTCAGTTAAAGAATCTGTCATTTCTGCCAAATAAGTTTATGCACCTTGTTTACTGTCAGTATTTCATGAGTGTTTGATTGTTTGCTTGATATTTATGATGGTATGTGCTTTTGTTTGAGCAACAAATTCCATGAAACTTTTCTGGTTAGCCCTCTGGGTCTGGTATTTCAATAGATTATATTTTATTCTATGCTCCTGGGAGCTGATATTTACAAGCTATGAGGGCTAGATAGAAATGATTTTTGCGGAAGAACCCTGAAATCCTGGTTCCCTTTTTAACACTTGTGGAAGGAATTCAATTTATAAAAATTCATTTGTTTCTTTTTAAGGAGACAGTAACTCTAAATGCTTTCAAATTAGTAAACTTTAAAAATGTACTTTTTAAATGTTTACATTTCAAACTTAGATATGTAGAAAGAAATATAACATATATACAAATATATAACTTATATTTTACAGTAATATAGAAAATTTATGTATTCACCCAATAATTTCAAAATTTCTTATTTTATGTCAATTTTATATGATCTATTTTTATGTATAAAATTCAAAGCATACTTTTTCTTGTTCTTCATTTATATTTACTGTCTTCACACAGGTTTCCATACTTTAAACAGAGGTGTAACTCAAATATAAGTTCTTTTTAGTCAACTTTTTTAAGGTAAAAATAGAAAAATTAATTTTAGGTTTGCCTTCAACTATTACTTCTTCATATTTTCCCTTGCTGGTTATATTGCTTAAGATAAATCATTATATTGAAAAGATCATGAAAAGTTTTTCAAATGAAAGTTAAATTAGTGTGAATTACACATACAGAGAAGATTCTATGGAAAGTCAGTTGTAAAATGATGGGCTGAGACTAATGACTAAAGCTACAGTTAATGACATTTACCCCAGGGTTTTCATGTAATATGAAAGCAATCTAGGGAAAACTGTTGCTATTCTAAATAGGAACCAACATATGGGGAGATTTGATCTGGGTTAAAAGGAAACATAAATTGAAAGAGAAGAACTGAGGTAGAGGCAAGTTAGAGCATTCAGTATTTGATTTAATCCTATATTCAGTTCCATATGTTCACTTGAGAGGATCACAGAGAGCCAGGAACACAAAATACCGTTTTCCCCTAATCACTTAGGCACGGTTTTCAAAGCAGAAGCTATTTGCCTACCAATTTGAATCAGAACATTGGCATATATTTCTTTGGAAACCTCCATCACCCTCTAATAACTGAATATTTAGAAAATTACTTTGTTCTTGCCAGTGTGGCCACTTGAAACTCTTCAATGCCAAAGAACTTACAGTATAACTAAATAATTCGAACTTATGTTAAACACTTAAAGCAAAAGGAGTATTGCTGTCTACTGGAAAAAAATGTAAAGGGATTTGAAGCAATATTTTTAATATTCAGTGGGTATAAAAAATGGCTAAAAAGATGTTAATATAGATGAGTAGGCCTGCATTTCCTTTCTCTTGACCATGATGATTTTAATTAAATATTTTCTATTATAAGAAAATCAACAAGGCAGCTCACATGTTGAGGGCTTATAAGAAACAAGGGAAGATTATATAGGAGGATCAAGTAGGGGGAAATGAGAACTTTAATATATTTGCCTTAGTTCAATTGTCCATCGTTTTATAAAAGAATGTTAAAGAAATAATTTTGGGTGTGTTTTTTATGGAGACATTTCTATTTGCTAAAGAAGAATAAGAGGAATATCTAGAATTCCCAATAATACATATAATATTACAACATTTGGACAAAAACACTATTTTCCTTACAAACTGGAGTGATGCCCCATTTTTACTGCACTTCTCATTACTGAAGATTACTCAGTTCTTCTGTTGCTGTCTTAGCATTATGGTACACTCTACTAGTTTAAAACTTACCAGAAAGTATCAAGTGGACATATGTGTTGGCAGCTGTGCTGGACACTATGGGAGGTCTAGACACAGAAAGCTTTCCTGCAGTCGTGAATTTTATAAATCAAGGTAAAGAGACAAGGCTGAAAAAACTGATTGAAAGAATACAGGCTGAAAATTAGGAGAAAAAAAATGAGTTGTTCTAACTCAGAGTACCCCTAAGCTTTCTTGGCTTTACTTCGTTTACCTTTAACTTATAAAATTATTTAGCTCAAACCGTATAGTTTTAAGGTAATTTCTAACTGTAGAATAAAATGATGACATATATTTTAAAATAAATAAACCACAAAAATAATATTCCCTGAATGCACAAAAATTTACATAGTAATTTACCTTGAGAGTGTCTTCTATATGTCAAGCATTAAGTTAGATGTTTTCACTTACATTATCTCAGGAGCTATCCATAAGAACCTTAAGAGGTAGTATTTTAAAATCTTTCAAAATTTTTTAAAAATGCCTTTTGTGTGTTAAGTCTAAATGGATTATTTTTAAAGAAGGATATAAAAGTTTCTAGTGAGATCTTTAAAGAGGTTATTTTGCTATACCGTTTACTTTCTACCTTAGACAATGTTAAACAGTTTTCAAATATTACCTGAAACCTTCTGCTTATAACATTTCTTTTTTGTTCCAAGTGTCCCAAATATCTAGGTATTTATGACCCATGAGTGCTTTTCATAGCAAACTCCATCACAGCTGCTTGGGAATACTTAAAAGCAAGGAAGATGATCAGACTTCTTTTGTTACCTTGACTAAGGGAGAAAGGACAGGCCATAGTGATAGATATTCAACAATTTTTTCAGTCCATTCAAGGCACTAAGGATTCTTATTTTCCCATCTTCCTTGTTATTTAATAAAAATAAAATTTTAAGGAAACACAATTATTGCACAAAGTTCTTATGAGTACTTCAATAACAATATGTTGGAAAGGAATGGAGTCATTGTACCTGACTTTAGAGACATTAAAATTTAATAGTTACACAATTTTCCAAGAAACAGGATTGATTGTAACATGGAAAATAGTTTAAAAATCTGAAAATGTCAGAGGTATTTCATTTTTTGCATAGATAGGTATTAATATTCCTATACTCCACCCAAAGTAATTAAACTTATTCAATAATGCCACTATGTCTGAAGTGACAAATTGGAATCAAATGGAAACATATACCATATAACTTTTCTCTTTTACTATGACAATGATGCCTAAGGGTAAGATTGTTATAAATGGAGAAGAATACGTAAGAAAGGAATTTGGCATATATGTAGGCTTTTTATAAAATTTGTAAATAGTATAAAATGTGTGCATGTAGACATTTAGACTGACCTACTTAAAAATTCTTTTGTTGTATTAAAAAAAAAAAACACCTGAAAGCAAATTTTATATAATTTTAAAAATTTAAAAAATCTTTCTTTTTACTTGATACATTAAAAAAGGGTTGATAAAGTTCCACAGTCTTAACGAAGGGAAAATATACATGATAATTTTTGTTGATTTAATATAAGTGCTCATCTAGCGCAACTCAACAAGCCACAGAGATGTTAGGAGACAGAGTGCCTATCCTCTTATAGGGCAGATCCCTGGCTGCTGCTTCTCTTTAGAATAGTAGCATCATTCAAATGAGAGAACTATGCCAGTATTTGATGGAAATTGGAATGAATATTTCATACACTTATAAATGAACTTTCAAAATCTAATTGCTAGAAAACATGTCTACTTAAATTTGATAGTGTAATTGGGTTACTTCAGCTGCAGTTATTGGATAAAGAAGTGTGTGTGTGTGTGTATCTATGATTTTTAAGTGTCAAAATGCGAGCTGTATAATAAAGGTACATAAAAACACTAATAGAGGGGATATTAGGCACTAAATGTCTGCCATTGAGCTTGTGTGTGTCATAAATTTATAGTGAAGGTTATACATCTAAAAAATTAGAATTGGTTAAAAAAAAAGTTCTTTAGAATTATTTCCCTAATAATTTAAACTTCCCAAAGGCAGAGAAGTTTTTAAATGAATCATTTTTTGATTAATAGCAAAAGTTATTTCACTGTAAATTGGGAAACAAGATAGGTGGATATGAATGTTTTATTTATTTAATTTAATCTCATTTAAGATGTTAAATAATATTTTGGTATTAGGCATTGAATTAAAATTTTTGATATTAAAAATGAATATTTCTCTTAATGACATTTTGTCAGGGGAAATGCTTTAGATAATGAAATGAGTATATTTGCAGAAATTTGGTTATAGAGATACCAGAGTAATTTATAGGAATTATTTATCATAATCAAAAAGTGCTTTAATGAAGATGTCAGCTCCTCCACTTCAGCCTAACAACTTCAAGAGCATATCAGTTTCAAAGCCTAGTTAGAAGCCTTTAAAATCTAATACTAAGAAAAATGGTTAGTTTAATAAACAATGTTCCAAAGAAGATGAGAGAATTTTAAAATGATCCCTTTATGTTCATTCTTTTCTCTCCATGGATGGGCTCTTAGCTTACATCAAAGTAAGACTTAGTGGTTATACTAACACAGCTGGAAACTGATTAATATTTTGTTCTGCCCCTTCATCCTTGAAATTTTATTTTTAATTTTCTAATCTTCTTCCATTTGTAAAAGTTGGAGAGGAGAAGATACACATGGCTCTTTTGCGGCCAACCACTTTGATAAATACTATTGTAATTATTACCTGTGGCATAGGAATATGGCCTGGACATTCCACAAACATGTGGACCCTATTTAGAAAGAGGCCTGCTCTTCATCTATTGAAATAAAAGGTGATATTAAGGAATTAATGTGTGGTGAATAAAAACCAGCTTTCATGTGGGGTAAATTCAAAGTTGTTTTTTCCTGCATGAAACCACTGTTTGATTTAGTATAGAACTGAATAAAGACTGGAATGATTGCTGTAGCAAAACATATTGCTAAAGCACTTTGTAAAATATAAATTTAACATTTCATATATTTCTTTTTTTTATACTTTATGTTCCCATGACACCTTACTTCTCCCTTTAGAGATCTTTATGTTGGTGACTAACTTTATGTGGTTAGCCATTCTCTAAATTGCTGTTGACTGCATGTAGTAATTGTTAGTTATACCCAGTTTTTAAAAACAGAATTGTGTCATATTTTTAATTTTACACAATTTATTTTTTCTATGTATTTGTTTCATTGTACTAGTTATTGTATAGTTAAATCATATGTGGAAATACATTTTTTCAAAAACATCAGTAAATACTGGTGGGTGGCTTTTGTAGAAATTAATTAAATAAGATCATAGGTACATTTCTATTAGGTTGTCATTCATATGGTAATTGTCAAACCTCATGGTGGAAAATTTTTAAGACACTGCTTATTGGGAAAGTCAAAAGGTACTTTTACAAAAATTACCTTATATGCTTATATGTGTGCACATGCATGTGTATTTCTTTTCCATATATGTCCTGCAAAGGCTTATAAAACAGGAACCACTAGAGGCTCCTTAAATATAATAGTGTCTTAAAGTATGACATCCTTTATGCATTCTAAATAAAACACCAAAATAGTAATATAAGTAAAGAAAGCATTATAAACTACAGCTTTTCAAATTTGAGAAAGCCTAAGAGAATTAATTAATTGAATAATATAAGAGAAACAATAAAGTGACCATATTCTCAAAGGGAATTATGACAGTAGAAAAAAAAATCGGTAAAATTTAACTTTAGTATCTGGAAAGCAGAATTAGGAAATGTTTTAAAGGTAAATAATTATGGCTAGAAATGAATATCAGGGGAAAAATCCATACAAGGATAATATACTACTTCACATAGAATCAGAGCTTCTCAAAAGATATAATAATATTATTTTAGGAAGAAGATTTTTCCTTGAATCTGTTTGGCTAATCTAATTGAGGGGAAAATAACAAAGAAATAAATATTCAGTATGAAAATTGTGATAAACCATATGAAGTAAATCTATAGTAGAGGCTTGGATAGGAAATACTAATGGTGGAGAAGAAGACAGTTTAAAAATGTGTTAAAAATAGTCTCATTTATGTGGTAATATTTGAGCAGAGAACTTAAGAAAGGGTTCCCTCACCATATCTAGGGGAAAGTTTTAGTCAAAGGGAACAGCAAATATAAAGGTTCCTAGTAAGCACATGCTTGACTCAAGAAATATCTACCAGAGCAGAGTGGTTGGAAGGAATGAAAGGCAGGAAATACTAAGACGTAAGAATAGAAAATGGATAGATGGAGGGCATTTTGAGAATCAGAAAAAAATCTTCTAGGGCATGGCAGTGTAGTGTGTGTATTGGGCTGAACTTTTTTTTAATTTATTTATTATTGTTCTTTCCCCCAACACACTTTCTTTTTTCCCACTGTACAGCTTGGAGACCCAGTTACACATACTTGTATACATTCTTTTTTCTCCCATTGTCATGCTGCATTGTAAATATCTAGACAATAATTCTGAGTGCTAAACAGCAGGATCTCATTGTTAATCCATTCCAAAAGCAATAGTTTGCATCCTAACCCCAAGCTCCCAGTCCCTCCCCCTCCCCCTGGGCAACCACAAGTCTGTTCTCCAAGTCCATAATTTTCTTTTCTGTGGAACTTTTTTTATTCTTGTTTTCCTTATACAGGCACACCTGTGGCATATGGAAGTTCCCAGTCTAGGGATTGAATCAGAATTGCACGTGCTAGCCTGTGGCAGAGCCATGGCAGCACTGGATGCAGTCTATATCGCAGCTTGTGGCAAAGCTGGTTCCTTAACCCACTGAGCGAGACCAGGGATCAAACCTGCATCTTCACAAAGACAATATCAGGTCCTTAACCTGAGCCACAGCAGGAATGCCAAGGCTAAACTCTTGAGTTAAAGGAGGGAAAGTCATGGAACAGTTTCAAGCAAATTCATCTGATTCGACTTCATTTTCAAAGGCTTATTTTGCAGCCAAATTCAGCATTTAGGAGTATACAATAGCAATTCACATAACAAACAATGGCACCTTGGATTAGGATGTTAACAGTAAGGTAGTAAGAAGTAATTGGAGCATTTTTTCATGTGCTTGTTGGCCCATTTGTGTATCTTCTTGAAGAAATGTCTATTCTGGTCTTTTGCCCATTTTTCCATTGGGTTGTTGGCTTTTTTGCTGTTGAGTTGTATAAGTTGTTTGGATATTTTAGAGATTAAGCCCTTGTCAGTTGCATCATTTGCAACTATTTTCATGGACTTGGAGAATAGACTTGTGATTGTCAAGGGGAAGGGGGAGGGAGTGGGATGGATGGGAGCTTGGGGTTAATAGACGCAGACTATTGCCTTTGGAATGGATGAGCAATGAGATCCTGCTGTGTATCACCGGGAACTATGTCTACTCACTTATGATGGAGCATGATAATGTGAGAAAAAAGAATGTATACATGTATGTGTAATTGGGTCACCGTGCTGTATAGTAGAAAATTGACAGAACACTGTAAACCAGCTATAATGTAAAAAAATAAAAATCATTATTAAAAAAAGTGATTGGACACTGGATGTATTTTTTAAGTATAAGCAGCAGTATTAATATATCATTTGATATGGCATTTGGGAACAAGAACATAAAGGAAGAGAAGAGTGTTATATTGGGTCCTAAGAAGCTTAGAGAATAAGATTAATTTTTTTACCAATTGAGCAGCTGAATGGAGAATTTAAAGTTTTTGCATGTGTTAAGTGTGAAATGTCTCTAAAAAGGAGGAACACATCAAGCAACCTTTTTGATATAACCTGGATTTCAAAGGTGAAGTCCAATTTGTGTTTAAAAATTATTGATATATGCACAGGCAAGATACTAGAATTTTTTCGAACAGAGAGTTCTGTATTTTTCAAAATTCAGGGGGCACAGAGTGAAAGCAAAGGAGACTAAGAAAGAGCAACCAATGAGTTAGGAAGAGAAACCAAGTGAGCAAAGTGTTTTAAGGAGAAGACTCTCATCCCCTGTGTAAAAAGAAGTTAAGTCCAGGAAGATAAGGGCAAAAGGTGAACACTTAACAGAATGGATGACACCAGTGCCCTTGACATGAACAAAAAGGGTGGAGTGGAAGGTAAGAACCAAGCCTGAATATACAGGATTCAAACCAGAATAACAAAAAAGAACAAGAGATATATTTAAGCAATTCTTTTAGAAGAGTTGTGTTGTAGAAAGGAGCAAATAAATGGAGTTGATAACTGGAGGATAGGTACAGTGAGGGGTGAACTTTTTAAAAATGCCAAATATTATAGCAGGTTTGATGCCAATGGAAGTAATCTAGTAGAGAGGAGAAAATGGACACAAGAGATAAAAGAGACAGATGAGGCAATTATTCAAGTGATGTTCTGAAAGGAGTAGATATGGTCATGAGCTCAGCTGTAGGGTTTGGTACTAGACTGGAAGATAAATGGTTCATCAAAAATAAAATAGTAAATTCATTAATTCAACATACCATACTTTCTTATTATCCGAGCCATTATTTTGTAAAATAATAAGAATATTAAAATTAATAAAATAGAGTTTTCATCCTGGGGATTAAAGTCTTATGGTGGAGCTGGGAGTGAGCATAATCCAATTTTTAGTTTTAAAAAGCTTCAAAATGCAATGCTATCATGAAAGAGAAAATATGTACATTCCAAGAGAATGAGTGAATACTGATAAGAGTAACTTTCAAGACTTCGCAGAGAGTGGTGATTAGTATGAGCCCAGGTTTCAATGTAGACTAAATTAGAATGAAAGGTGAAGAAAAACTATCCTTTTTTTAAAATTTGTTAATCATATTTCATGTACAGTGTTCTGTCAATTTCTGATTACAGTAAAGTGACCAGCCATACATTTATATACATTTTTTTTCACATTATCCTCCATCATGTTACATCACAAGTGATTAGACATAGTTCCTCATTGCTTATCCATTACAAATGCAATAGTTTACATCTACTAACCCCAAACTCCCAGTCCATCCCACTCACTCCCCCTCCCCTCGGCAATCACAAGTCTGTTCTCTATGTCCATGAGTTTGTTTATTTTCTGTAAATAGGTTTATTTATGCCACATATTAGATTCCACATACAAGTGATATCATATAGTATTTTTCTCTTTCTGACTCTCTTTGTTTAATATGAGAGTCTCTAGTTCTATCCATGTTGCTACAAATGGCATTATTTTGTTCTTTTAATGGCTGAGTGGTATTCCATTGTGTGTACACCCTGTATCTTCTTAACCCATTCGTCTGTCATTGAACATTTAGGTTGTTTCCATGTTTTGACTATTATGAATAGTGCTGCAGTGAACATAGGGTCCATATATCTTTTTCAGTGAAAGTTTTATCCAGATTTATTCCCGGGAGTGGGATTGGTGGATCATATGATAGTTCTATATTTAGTTTTCTGAGGTACTTCCATATGTTTTCCATAGTGGTGGTACAAATTTACATTTCCACCAACAGTGTAGGAGGGTTCCCTTTTCTCCATACCCTCTCCAGCATTTGTTATTTGACTTACTGCAGTTTGAATTGTATTTTCCTGATAATTAGTGTTGCTCATCATTTTTTCATGTGCCTTTTGGCCATCCACATGCCTTCTTTGGAGAAATGTCTATTTAGGTCTTTTGACCATTTTTCAATTAGTTTGTTTATTTCCTGTTGAGTTGTACGTGTTGTTTGTATATTTTGGAGATTAAGCCCTTGGTGGTTGCATCATTTGCAACTATTTGCTTCCATCTCATAGGTTGTATTTTTTTTTTTTTTTAGTGGTTTCCTTTTCTGTGCAAAACTTGTAAGTTTAATTATGTCCTATTTTGTTTTGTTTGTTTGTTTGTTTGTTTTACATCTATTGCCTTGCGAAATTGACCTAAGAAATCATTTGTATGGTTGTTGTCAGAGAATATTTTGGCTATGTTCTAGGACTTTTAGGGTGTCTCATCTTACTTTTAAGTCTTTAAGCCATTTTGTGTTGATATTTGTGCATGGTGTGAGGGTGTGTGTTCATTGATTTTACATGCTTTTTCAGCACAAGACGTAGTAAATTCAAAGTTGCTACAGGTTTAATGGCTCTGTAAACAATGTGGGTGGTTTATGGTATATATACAGCTGGCGAGCAATGCAGGCCAATGGTGGTCACATTCGGGATTTTGTAGACCATGCTTAAAACTGATTTCATTCTGTAGTTTTAGGTTGAAATTTGTGGAAGGTTAAGAATGCCTGTCACATTTCTTAGTTGGATGACTAGCTAGGTGAAAATTAAATTACTAATATAGGGGTTATCAGGAAAGAATGTTAGATTATAGGTACAAATTCAGATTGTATATACTGCATTTGGAGTGCATGTGCAAATTCCTTCCTGTTGGACAGCATATATAGGTGGAGCTACCTAAAGGAAATTACATATATGCATTTGGGACTGAAATCAGGTGTGTACAATTGAGAGCAGGGGCTGAGGCTAGTTTTATAGTGCCAGAAACTTGTACAGTTTTGGAGGCCTCTTAAAAAATATAAATTTCGTAATACAATGTTTGGTCCAGTGTCCATAAATAGGGCCTCTGTAAATGATAGTTTCTGAAGCTTAAGCTTTATTAACACCCTAATAAATCTATGTGGAGGAATTTATGGGTGGGCGAAACAAACCTATGAACTTAGATAAAAATACTTAGATTTGAGGAAAGTGGGAGAAGGTGAAAATACAAACATGTCAAGAGTAACCAGAGTAAATGAGCTCAAGAAAAACACCAGGAAAAGCAGTTAAAGAGGAAGTACAACAGTTCCAGTAAGAAGATGATTTCCATAGGAACAAAGTTATGAATGTCTGTAATGTATCAAATATTATGAGCCTTAAAGCTATAGATTTTTAATTGCAAAAAATTTCTTAGATATGTTTTTATTGTATATAAATAAGTTGTTGCAAGAAAATGAAATGAAAAAGTTACTGTTTTTAAGTAAAAGTGAAAACCTGTTTGAAAGATGAATTTTATCTTGGAGTAAGACATTGGAAAATTTCTTAGGAAATGATCACAAAAAAATTAACATACTTAGAACAGATTGTCACCGTACCCTAACTTTATAGGTAAAATTTGGGGTATTTTCATAGACTTGGACAGCAACAAATTCAGCAATATTTTTTTCTTAAACCTTGACACAGATGAATATAAATAGGCTTCTAATGATAATTTGTTATTTTCAGTTGAATGCAGTAAAAATACTAGTACAACCTAAATGAAGCTTTTAGAGTACTACATTTGTAGCACCTCATTATACTTAGAATAAAAATAACTGCTATCTTTTAAATATCCCAAAACCAGTGTCCAATAATTAAGATTATATAATCATAGAAAGGGATTTTTATTCTAATTTTTATTCTAGAATTTTATTTCTATTCCATATGTCAATTTACCTATCACCAATGGATACAGTAAAATGTTTTAGTACATAAAATGTAAAAACAGGTTGAAAATTGTTCTTACTCTAAACCCTTCAAGTTTATGCAGGTGTGTGTATGTGTGTGTGTGAACCCAGACCCCCTTGCATGCATATGAATGTGTGTGTGTTTCTGTAAAAGATAAGAGGTTTTCTTGAAAATATTTGGGCAGCTGCACTCTTTTCAGCCTGCTTCCTTTTTCATGAATATAAAAGTAGCATTTAACTTATCATTGTACTCAAGGGCTTATTTTATAAGCAATAGAAAAGCAGCTGGGAAAATTATTTTGTTACTTTTAGCATGGGTAGGTAATTAAAATTTTCCAGATTAGAGATATTTGAGTGTTTTCTGTATTGCTGATGATAGTTCTTACTAATGATATTAGTGCAGTGATTTTCCAATTTCAAATGTTAAGTATTTTTGTGTGCTTAAGTAATTTTGTTGAGTCATATAGATAAATTAAGTATGAAATTGAAGCCATGAACATTTGCAGGAAATTTTATTCTTGTGCTCCAGCTGCTCAACACTTCTACAGTATTTTCCCCACTCCTTCGGATTTTTTTTTTTTTTTTTTGGCAAAAGTCTTTCATGGGAAGGTGTAAGGAGTGTAAGGATCACCAAGTGGTACCTTTCTCCTGTCACCATAGAAACAGGAAAGGGATAATACACCAAAAGGAATAAAGTCAGCAAGGTAATAGGTGAGAAACACAGCTGGATCATAGGAACTGATACTATGGTTGAAAAGAACACTGAGAAGTAAAATATCTCATTTCTTCTTGGTCAGGAAATACTTCATTTAAGTTTCTCATAAGAACAAAAAAAAAGAAAAAGCATTATTTTCTGGTAATTTCCAGAAAAGGAAATTCCACATTGCTCCCATAACTTGAATTCTTTGTAGCATTCTTAAAAATATTCTTGAACTGTCATTTGTTATGGTAACCCCCATTTTTTCTGCATGAAGAATTCAAGAGATGGAAATAGAATAAAACATACAGAAACTAGGGAGTGCCAATTGTGGCATAGTGGAAACGAATCCAATTAATATCCATGAGGATGTGGGTCCAATCCCTTCTGGCCTTGCTCAGTGGGTTGGGGATCCAGCAGCATTGTCATGAGCTGTGGTGTAGGTCCCAGATGCAGCTCGGATCCCATGTTGCTATGGCTGTGGTGTGGGCCGGCACCTGTAGCTCCAGTTTGACCCCTAGCCTGGGAACTTCCATGTGCCTTGGGTATGGCCCTAAAAAGTAAAAACAAACAAACAAACAAAAAAAACCTGCTTCCCCTATTTTGAATTGCCTAGTATTTTAGGACAATTCAATGTAAATAAATATGAATATTAAAAAAAAAACACAGCTCTCACTTAAAGAAA
Source organism: Phacochoerus africanus (assembly GCF_016906955.1). Taxonomy (NCBI): domain Eukaryota; kingdom Metazoa; phylum Chordata; class Mammalia; order Artiodactyla; family Suidae; genus Phacochoerus; species Phacochoerus africanus. The sequence continues at coordinate 91,986,096 of NC_062553.1, forward strand.
TAGTGCAAGAAGAAAAAAAAAATCAAAACTTCTCAGTAGATGAGTATGCTCCTGCTCTAACACATATATATACATATGTGGAGACACAAAGGAAAGGAAAACTAGATATCCATCCCATCTTGAATCAAAAATTATTTAACCAATGCCAAAGACAGGAAAGAACACTGCAGTCAGTGAAATGGATGAAAAAGACAAAATTGTCTCCAAAATAAGACCTGAATTGCATTATGTCAAATGGAGAAGAGAATTATGATTGAAATTACATTAAAAGATACAGGAAATAGAACTGAAGTCCAGTCCCCTTCCTGGCTCTCTAATAAGTCCTTTCCAATGAGGCTGTCTCCCTACTCTTTCCAAATAAACCAGCTCTTTTCAAGAGCGCCATTAAATTGTGCATTGGTAAATCCATCAGATAGTCTTCATCCATTGTAGGAAATCAGCATTTCGTAAACTGGTTTTCTACTTCTTGAAACTCTGCATTTTTATTTTTACTTAAAAGATACCACACTTGGTTGGTTTTCCTCCCGCCTCTGACTCCTATTTCTCCATCTCACTGTGATTTCTTCACTTCCCTCTCACCTGTAACTCTTGGCTGCCACAGAGTTCAGTCCTTGGGCATCATATTCTATATGCACTCAATTCATTCACTGATTTCCTATAGTCTGTGGCTTTCAGTAATGTTTACTCACTGATGAATATCAGCCTGTAAGCCCAATCTCAAAATTTCCCCTGAACTACACTCATTAAAAGCTTCTCTGAACAACACTTAAAATTTGTATATATCCTCCTGCCCCTAGAACTTTATATCCACTGTTATAATTTTTTATTTCTATGAAATTCATCATGATTTTACATTTACTTATTTCTTTATTGTCAGTCTTTTCTGTAATGTAAGCTCTAAATCTCCAGTGCCTAGAGCTGTGTACATAATATGTACATTTTAAAAAATTTCTTTCCATGAGGTACTTTGGAAAATGTTTGTTATTAAAATATTCTGAGTTTATATTATGTTTTGATAAGGTGTGCACAATTATATGTTTGGCTAATATTTGAAAGTTTAAATTTCAGATTGATTAGATTGTTTTCACATCTATTAAGTGGGAATGCTTTACTGTCCCCTTTAGATTACTAATTTTGAAAAGAATCATTTGGCTTACTTTTAGTTCATCATATTGCCTTCGTATATTGCCCACATGAGTCATTGATTTTTTATAAGTCGTTTTACATTCTACTGTTCATATGTTTAAAATGTCATATGTTTTTATTATTTATTTTTATTTTTGGCCTGCCTATGTCATGTGGAAGTCCTGAGACCAGGGATCAAACCCAAGCCATAACAGCGACAAAGCTGAGTCCACCAGGGAACTCCCATGTGTTTTTTTCACAAACTAACTTTACCTCCTGTGCAAAACATTATATTTGAAGTAAACACACGTAAACCTACCATATTACCATTTTTTAAGGATAAAAGACATAAAATTAGCTTTCACAATTATTTCCATGTGCTTTATTTCATCATTCAATGAGAATTTTTATTTTCTTTGGTAAATTCATCAGGCGTTCCCTCTATATATTGTGTTATATTTCAAAGATGTGTATGTGTGTGTGTGTTTATAACAGTAAAATTTCATCAAGTTTATTGGCTCACTATGAGTAAACAGATTGGAAAACTTTGTAGATGCTATCAGTGTTCTGCTCACATCATCTTAATTAGGCTTCAGTGTACAACAGACAGACTTCTGAATACCAACACTGAATTCTTTGCCCAAGGGCTTTCTCTAGCCACCGAAATCTGCCTTACTTGCCCACTTGGCTGTCCAGAAGTGACAGGAAACTACCTACTTTCATAATCAGCCCTCAAAAGATGATTGATGGAAATTGGTGTATAAAACCCCGAGCTTTTTCATACTTTGGTGAGGAGTAGAAAATTCAGTTATATATACATAGAATATATATATGTATGTGTGTGTGTGTGTGTGTGTGTGTGTGTGTGTATTCTACAATGATCTCATATTTATCCAAAAGAATCAAGCACTATATATACATGTATATGATGATTCTTATTTTTGCACTTTTCTTAACTCACTTCCCCACTAGCTTACTGTGCTGTCTGGGATCACTTTAATACTAGTTTTGTGTGGCTGCTGTAACAAAATATCACAGATTTAGTTGCTTAAAACAACACAGACTTACTATCTTACTGTTCAGGAAGTCAGAAATCCGAAATCAATTTTGCTGGACTAAATTCAAGGTGTCAACAGGTCTGATCCATATACAGACTCTAGGGAAAATTTGTTTCCTTCTCTTTTTCTGGTATCCAAAGGTCGTCTTTTCATTCCTTGATTGGTGATATTCTAACTAGCATTGCCCTAACTCCTTGATTTCATTTTCGTAACTTCTACTGACTCCCACTTGGAAGGAACCTTGTGTTTGCATCTGACACACCCAGATGATCCAATATAATCTATTTATCCTGTAATACTTAATTTACTAATAACTGCTGGTCTCTTTTACCATATAAGGTAACATAGTCACAGGTTCCAAGGATTAAGTTCAAGACATTTTGAGGAATTATTCAGTTTACCACACATCACAAATAACTTACACACCCCTGAGACTTCGCTACACATTCTTCTTGATAACTACTTTTGGTCTAGAATGATCTATGGCATATTTTTCAGAAACGTATCTAAATTTGGAAATTTAGAAATAATAGTATCTTCACTCTTCACTACATTTATGCTAAAATTCTTTGATTTTGTATAAGTGTGGTTGTAATTCTGATAATTTTGAGTAGAAAATGGACATGGAAAACCAGTTTTTCTTGTATTATTCTAGTATTTGGGAAATAGTGTTACAGATTACTGTCTTAACATTTATTCTATCAAAACCTTGAAAGTCATTTTATCTCATTAAGCCTCATTAGATAACAGAATCCAAGCAAATCCTATAAGAAAAAATTTAAAAGGAAATAATAATTACAATATTAATTGGAATTAAAATATTAACAATAAAATCTAAAATTTATGAGGTAGTTCCTTTTTGCAAGACAAAATGTTGGTGATTTGTATAAATTATATTATTCAATATTCTTAAAAATACTTCAAATTAACTATTATATTACCTCCACTCTCCAAATGAGAAAATTGAAGTTAAAGAACTTTCCTAAGGTCATATGGCTTTCAAAAAAACATATACCTCAATATTAGATCATCCTAGGCAGGCTCTCTGCTAGCATATGTGGTGACTTAAAAAAAAAAAGAAGAAAAAATAGAATTAGAAAAAAAGAACACTCAGTCTGGCAGACTAATTGGAAAATGTGCCCCTGTTTCCTGGGAAAATTAATTAGTTAAAATGTCATTTCTTCCTCCAAAATGACAGTACATTGTGGGCTGGATTTTAGCCCCCTTGGACAGAGGCACTTGTTGTGGACACAATCTGCGCAACTATTCACAGGAAAATAAATCTCTTAAAGTAATTAAGGAGTCTTCAACTTAATGTAACCAATGCTTCAGTTTTGCCTATCATGTCTACTGTTTAGATTAAGACACACACAGACTCTGAGAAATACATTTGCCTGAGAGACTAACTTTCTGGGAGAAAAAATATCATCCATAGAGAAGAGAAACTGAATTGTAAAAATGCATACCCAAGTCACTGGTAACAAATATTTAGTGACCTGGGAAAAGGAAATTTATGCACTTATATTCTAGATTATCCATCTTTTTATTTATTTAGTAGCTAATAATTGTAGGCCATTAATATTTAATCTTAGCCCTACCACTTAGTAATTGTTTGAACTTTTATATTTCCTTTACTTTTCTCAGTCTCAGTTTGCTCATCTATGAAATTAGAATAATAATCTACCTAACTGACAGTGTTTTTATAAAGATTAATTTATTATACCTAAAGCATAATAATCACCATACTAAAATTTTTATTTAATAAATAAAAGGTAAATATTCCAGGTAATATGTAAGGGAATATATATACATATACACTTTCTAGTTACCTTGTCATTTAGAGAGAGAACATATCTCTAAAAGTGATTATAATTTATGTAAAAAGAGAGAAGTCAGGAGTAAGTGCAATATAATGCAGTAGCATAAAGAAGAAAGCTCACCTAGAATTCACAAATAAGATATCTAAGACATGAAGAAAAATGTGTCAATTCAATAAAAATGTAGATGGAGAGTACTAGTTCATATGTTGTGGGAGATATATTCCATAAGAGGCAAGATTATGTGCTAAGGACGAGGGTTGATAGGAAATCTGTTACATCAAGGGAACTGCAAATAGTTCAGTGTGAGAGAAACACTGTGGGCGGAATATAGACAATTAAGAAAACCAAGGCTTGAAACTTAGGCAGAGAACAGATTCTAATCTAATTGGCTCTTTACATTATGCCAATTGGAGAATATGGAGTCAGTAAAATAATTTAATCAAGAACGTAATGTAGTAAGATTTGGATGTTTAAGATAATTCTTTGTAGAATTGGAAAATGACTTATAGTGAGCAAAACCTAAAAATTACCCAGTCAGGAGATGATATGACAGAGAAAGATGTTAATAGTTAAGATTGGGGGAAAAAAGAATAGCGTCACAAGGTAATTAAAGATGCAGAATTGACAGTTCTCACTGATTGAACATTAGAGTCAATAACTCATGATATGGCACACTACGATAGGAAACATGAAAGAACCAGAGATTTTTGGGAGAAGATAAATAATTAGTGTAATTTATTTTCAAATGCCCATGGTACATTTATGTGGAAAATGTGGTCCTGTGCCTCAAGAGAGAGCTCTGAGCTGGAGATGTAAATCCAGAGGGGGTTGTCATCTGGCAAAAATTGAAGGTATAGAAAGGGATAAAATATCTAGGGATAAAGTGAAGGGTGATAATATGAGAGTGTCTAGGACATATTTTTGAAGAGCTCAAATAGTCTAGTATGGGAAACTTTCTCTGAACAATGTGTGAGTGTGGTAGAATGAAACTTAAGAGAATTTATGATTCAGAAGTCATGGAAAAAAAGTTTTCCAAGTAAGCTAGACAAAGTTTAGTAAACTAGTGGTATTAGAGGTTTAAGGATTAAAAAAAAAAATGGAGTCAATAATTATTGATATTTCTCTAAATAATTTTGATTTTGGTGTATAGGAAAATGCTAGTAATACAGACAAAGTTAGGTGAAGGTTGAGGAAGGTTATTTTTAAGATCACAAAAACTCAATCGGTGAATGGCAATGTGAATGAGCACAAAGGGAGAAATAGAAACTACAGAATAAGACAGATACAAAATTTAATACAAGTTTTGATGCAGTCTCAATGGGAGATAAGGTAAAGAGAATTGCGAGCTAAAGTAGAGGGGTAGATCTTATCACTCCATTTTTTTGTGGTATCATGTATTTGGATATCATTGTGTCAGGCTCTATTCCAGGCCTTTCAGATAAAAAATATTAAAAAAAAAAAAACAGGAGTTTCATTCTCTTGATGAAAAGGGTAAGTTAATAAAATTAGTAATAGCATAATAAACCAATAATAATATAATGAAACTGTTATAAGCAGCAAAATGTATGAAAAAAAAGCATATACAGGGATCATGAAAGCTAAGAATGGGTTTACAATTTAAAATTAGGTTATTGTGCAACAAATGAAAAGATAGGAGAAATCAAGATGGCAGAGTAGGAAGACCCTGAGTTCACCTTTTCTCATGGACATACCAAACTAAAATTACATATAGAACCACCCTCTCTGAGAATGACTTGAAGACTAGCAGAACAGCTCTTACACAGTTAATGGTCTAATAGAAAAGCCAAAAAGTTCCCTTCATGGCTCAGTGGAAACAAATCTTAACTAGAATCCATAAGGATGGAGGTTCAGTCTTTGGCCTTGCTGCCAGTGGGTTGGGGATCCTGTGTTGCTGTGAGCTGTGGTGTAGGTTGCAGATGTGGCTTGGATCTGGCATTGCTGTGACATAGGCAGGGATCTGTAGTTCTAGTACTACCACTAGCCTGGGAACTTCCACTGCAGTGGGTGTGGCCCTGAAAAGCAATAAATAAATAAATGAATGAATAAATAAATCAAACAAAAACCACACCAAGACAGGTAGTAAGGGGAAGATAAATGATACAGTCAGGACCAACACCCCTTGACAAGTGACCCAAAAGTGGAAAGGGATATCACAAACTTGGAGGCCCACCCTAAGGAGCAAGGGGTCCACACCCCACATTGGGCAACCGAACCCTGGGCCCTGGCAGCAGAAAGATGAGCCCCCTTAACTTTTTTGAAAACCTGTGAAGTTTATGAATAGGAGAACCCAAGGGTTGTAGGAAGCCTAAATATCTGCTCTTAAAAGGCCCAAACTTACTCCACATCTTAGCACAAATGGCAGAAGTTTGAAAATTGCCTAGTGCTCTAGCTAGCCTTTATATATTAAAGACATTGGACCAACACTTAAACAGCTAGCATGGGGTTAAATGACAAAAGTTGTAAAATAAACTATAACTACAGTAAGCTGTTAAGGGATACCGAAAAAGATGTAAAATGTGATATCAAAACATAGAACATGGGAATAAGTAAAAAATACAAAATTTTTAGAATGTGTATGTACTTAAATGACTGTCAGTTTAAAACATATCTATAGATATAGATGGAGTTGACAGTAGCCACCAACAAACAAAACTAAAATACATACATAAAAATAAAGAGAAAGGAATCCTAACATAGCAAAAAAAATATTTCATCAGACCAGAAGGGAAGAGCCCAAAAGAAGAAGGAACAAACAAGAACTAGAAAAACAACCAATAAACATGTAACAAAATGGGATAGCTACATACTTATCAAATAATCATTTAAAGTGTAAATGGAATAATTGACCAAACCAAACCAAACCAAACACCACAGGGCAGATAAATGGATTAAACAAACAAACATACCTAAGATCCATCTATATTCTGCCTATAAGAGACTTCTTTCAGAGCTAAAGATACACATTGACCAAAAGTGAAGGTATGGGAAAAGATATTCTGTACATATGAAAACCAAAAGAAACCTGGGTAGCAATATTTGTATCAGACAAAATAGACTTTAAAACAGATGATAATAAAACACAAAGGCATTGCATAATGATAAAGCTGTTAATCCAAGAAAGGTATACAACATTCATAAATGTATGTCCTTAACATAGCACCTAAATATATGTAGCAAGTTTTAACAGAAATAAATGGAGAAATTGAGATTATGCAATAATAGTTGAGGACATTGATACCCTGCTAACATCAATGGATAGGTCATCCAGAGAGAAAATCAATAAGGAAACTTTGCTCTCAAAAGACACATTAGATCAGATGTACTTGATAGATATCTATCAAACATTATATCCCAAAACAGGAGAATATACTATCTTTTCAAGTACATGTGGAACTTTCTCCTGGATAGACCTCATGCTAGACCACAAAACAAGGCTCAATAAAATCAACAAGACTGAATTCATATCAAACATCTTTTCTGATTACAAAAGTATGAAACTAGAAATCAACTATGGGAAGAAGACTAGGAGGAAAAAAAAAACCACAAAAACATGTAGACTAAACAACATGCTACTGAAAAACAAATGAGTCAATGAAAAAAATTAACCTGCATATTTTTGAAAATGAGAAACACAAATTTCCAAAATATGTGGAACACAACAAAAGCAGTTCTGAGGGAAGTTTATAGCAATATAGGCCTACTTTAACAAATAAGAGAAATCTCAAATAGCTAGCCTAACCCTATATTTAAGGGAATTAGAAAAGAAGGAAAACAAACCCTAAAGTTAGTGGGAAGAAAGAAATAGGGAACAGAGTGAAAATGGAGATTTAAAAAAAAAAAACAGAAAAGATCAATGAAACTAAGAGCCAGTTTTTTGGGGGAACATAAACAAAATTGAAAAACATTTAGCCAAACTCATCAAGGAAAAAGAGATGACACAAAAATAAAATGAGTTATGAAAAAAGATTGTAACTCATATCATAGAAATACATTCATAAGAGAATACTGTGAACAATTTAATGCTGACACATTGGACAAAATAGAAGGCATGGATAAATTCCTAGAAACATAAAATCTCCCAAGAATGATTCAGGCAGAAAACAAAAATATGAACAGAATGATTATTAGTGATGAAATTGAGTAAGTATCAAAACAACATTTCCATCAGGCCAAGAGCCCAGGACCAGAATGCTTCACAGGGCAATTATACCACACAGTTAAAGAGAATTAATACCTTTCTTTCTCAAACTATTCCAAAATATTAAGTAGGAAGTGGCATTTCCTAACACATTTTGTGAGGTCAGCACTACTCTGATATCAAAACTAGACAAGGGCATTACAAAAAAGGAAATTACAGACCAATGTCCCTGATGAACATAGATGCAAATTCCTTAGAAGATATTAGCAAATCTAATTCAATAATATATTAATAAGATCATGCATCATGATCAATTGGAATTTATTCCAAGGATGCAAGTAGGGTTTAATATTCACAAATCAATCAGTGTGAGACAACACATTAAAAAAAACCTAAGATGGATGTGTAGCACTGGAACTATGTCTAGTCAATTATGATGGAGCATGATAATGTGAGAAAAAAGAATATATACATGTGTGTGTAACTGGGTCACCATGCTGTACAGTAGAAAATTGACAGAACATTGTAAACCAGCTCTAATAGAAAAAAAAATCATTATATAAAAAGTACGGGTGCCTTGGGGAGATGTGAAAAAAAAAAAGGATGAAAATCACATGATCATCTCAATAGATGTAAAAAAAAGCATTTCAGGAGTTCCCGTTGTGGTTCAGTGGTTAACGAATCCGACTAGGAACCATGAGGTTGTGGGTTCAGTCCCTGCCCTTGCTCAGTGGGTTAAGGATCCGGCGTTGCCATGAGCTGTGGTGTAGGTTGCAGACGTGGCTCGGATCCCACATTGCTGTGACTCTGGCGTAGGCTGGCGGCTACAGCTCCGATTCAACCCCTAGCCTGGGAACCTCCATCTGCTGTGGAAGCAGCCCAAGAAATGGCAAAAAGACAAAAAAAAAAAAAAGCATTTCACAAACCTCAGTATCTGTTTATGATCACATTTTTTCAATAAAGTGGGTATAGAGGGAATAAACCTCAATATGAAAAAAGCTATTAGAAATAAATGATTCAAGTTGCAGAATACAAAGTTAATATACAGTAATATTTTGCACTTCCATCCCACTAATAATAATCAACTGTCAGAAAGAAAAATCAAGAAAACAATCCCATTTAAACTGCATGAAAAGAAAAACCAAGGAATAATTTAATTTAACCAAGGAAGGAAAAGGCATGTAGTCTGAAAATTATGACCTTGATTTAAGAAATTGAGGTGACACAAATAAATGTAAAGATATTCCATGTTTGTGAGTTGGAGTTATATGTTAACTCCAAGTTTATATTGTTAAAATATCCATGGTACCTAAATCAATCTACAGATTCAATGAAATTCCTATAAAAATATCTGGAGAATTTTTCACACAACTAGAACAAATAATCCCAAAATATGTATGGAACCACAAAAAAATCCCGAATAGCCAAACTGGAGGTATAATGCTTCCTGGCTTCAAACTAAACTGCAAAGCTATAGTAATCCAAATAGTGTAGTACTGGAACAGAAACAAACACATGGATGAGTTTCGCAAAGAGAGCTAGAAATGAACTCTTGCACATTTGCTCAATTAACCTATGACAAAGGAGGCAATGATTTTGTACAATAGGGGAAAAACAGTCTCTTCAATTTGTGGTTTTGGGAGAATCGGACAATCACATATAAAAGAATTAAACTAAACTGTTTTCTCACAGCATGTACAAAATAAGTTCAAAATGGATTAAAGACCTAAATGTAAGACCAGAAATATAAAACTCCTAGAAGAACACTTTGGTGGTATACATTTTGTAATAGGTCTTAGTGGTATTTTTTTTTTTTGGATCTTCTCAGGAAAGAGCAACAAAAACAAAAAAGCAAATGAGATCACATCAAACTAAAAAAATTTGCACATCAAAAGGAAATCATAAATAAAATGAAAAAGTAGACAATATTTGCAAATGACATGTCCCCAATATCAAAGAACCAAACAAGCTGAATAAAAAATAGGAAGAGGGCCTGAATAAGCATTTTTCCAAAGAAGACATAGAAATGGCCAAGAGGCACATGTAAAGATGTTCAGCATCTCTTATCACTAGGGAAGTGCAAATCAAAATCACAAGGAGATTCACCTCACACCTGTCAGAATGGCTGTCATCTCAAAGACAAGAAATTACAAGTGTTGACAAAGATATAAAGGAGAACTTTCATTGTTGATGGTAGTGTAAATTGGTACAGCTATGATGTAAAATAGTAAGTTTCCTCAAAAAACTAAACATAGAATTATCACATGATCCAATAATTCCACTTCTGGGTATTTTTCTGAAGAAAACAAAATCACTAACTTTAAGAGATTTATGCACCGTAATGTTCATTGTAGCATTATTTACAATAGCCAAGATATGGAAGCACTCTAAGTGCTCAATGACAGATTAGTGAATAAAGAAGTGGTGTAGATAGATAGGTAGGTAGATTGATAGAGATAGAGATATAACTCAACCTTAAAAAAGAATGAAATATTGCCATTTTAAAGAACATGTATAGGAGTTCCCGTCGTGGCTCAGTGATTAACAAATCCGACTAGGAACCATGAGGTTGCGGGTTCGGTCCCTGGCCTTGCTCAGTGGGTTAAGGATCCGGCGTTGCCGTGAGCTGTGGTGTAGGTTGCAGACGCGGCTTGGATCCCGCGTTGCTGTGGCTCTGATGTAGGCCGGCAGCTACAGCTCTGATTTGACCCCTAGCCTGGGAACCTCCACATGCCGTGTGAGCGGCCCAAGAAATGGCAAAAAGACAGAAAGAAAGAAAGACAGAAAGAATGAACAAACATGTATAGGAGTTCCCAAGTGGCCCAGCAGTTAAGGATCTGGTGTTGTCACTACTGTGGCACAGATTCAGGAACTTTTGCATGCTGTAGATGTAGCCAAAAAAAAAAAAAAGAAAAAGAAAAGATAAAAGGGTAGACCTAGAGGCTATTATGCTAAGTGAAATAAGTCAAAGACAAATACTGTATTTTTACTTACATGTGGAATCAAAAAAAAAAACAAATGAACAAATGAAACAAAACCAGAACAGACTCATAGGTATAGCAAAGTAGTGTTTGCCAGTGTAAAGGTGGGTAGGAGGATGTGTAAAAATAGGTGAAAGGTATTAAGAGATATAAACTACCAATTTTAAAATAAGTCACAGGGATGTAGTGTGCAGCACAGGGCATACTGTCAGTAATACCATAACAACTTTGTATAATGCATAATGTATAAAATACTGAATCACTTTGCTGTACACCTGAAACTAGTCTAACATTTTAAGTCTACTTCCATTTTAAAAAATTGTGTAGCCTTCACTGAAAAGACAGTAAAGTGAGAGATTTAGCCATTTAAGTATCTGAGGGAAGAATATCTCAAGCACAGAAAATGACTAAGGCAGAGGCCTTTTGAGGATATCTAGTATGGCTGGAGCAAAATGAACAAAATTGAGAATAGGGAGAGGAAAAAAAAATCAAGATGGCATAATTATGTAGAGCCTTGTAGACTATCAAAAGACTTTAGATTTTACTCCATTTAGGAGAGAACCATTAAATGATTTTATATGAATAATATTATAATAAAGTTGAGATTTATATTTTTATTTGTGTTAATATCTTCTGTGTTGAGAACAGACAATTAGAAGAAAGGTTGATGTCTTGGAGTTCCTGTTGTGGCGCAGATAAATTTAGAAAGGAAGTTTGAAACGAGAAAGATGGCAAAGTACTTATTGGGAGCAAATAATTATCAAGCATGGGAGAGTGACTGGGTTAAATAAATTTAGTATGGTTGAAATGTACCATTCATAGTTCATTTGTGGTTTACGCTAGAAGTTTTAAATGAGTGCAGTCTTTATGATTTTATAATTTTCTCCAGCACTCTTAGCTATAGGAAGTAAGCCCATAACAAATTGAGAGTTGAATTTAACCAGGTTTGTTGTTTCACCAAGGAAGTAGTAAGTATGGAGTCTCTGTGCAAGAGTGTGTGATGGCAATGACACACTGAATGAGAAACTAGGAGAGCACATTAAGGCTTTAGAGACACTAAAGCATTAATAGGATCAGTGTTTGGAGGACTTGGTGTGGTCAAGGATCATCATAGTGGAAAAGTAGAGGAAGTGTTGAAGAGAAAGGATGCTGCAGATAGAGTGCGGATAACATGAGATTAACTCAGAAGAATTTTAAGCAGAGAATGGAAACCTTAGCTATGAAGGGGAACATGACACTTATAAGAGGAATAAAGAACAAGGAGAGATGGAACACTTTCGATGCGTTTAAAGGTTTAGGGTTTTTTTTTATAAGTTTTATTGAAATATAGTTGAATAACAGTGTTATGATAATTTCTGCTGTACAACAAAGTGATTCAGTTCTACATATACATACATCCATTCTTTTTCAGATTCTTTCCCATATAGATTATCACAGAATATTAGTTAGAGTTCCCTGTGCTTATACATCTGGTTGCCCTTGGCCAACCATTCCAGTGAAAAATTATCAAGCTGAGAATGAAGTAATGGATTTGAGGAGAGTGACCCATACATGAAAATATGTTCTCAAAGTAGAAGAATCTGAACATAAGAAGTTTGCTACACTGTATCAGGTATCTAGTTAAGATCAGTAACTATGACATTAATTCAGTTTTCCTGAATATGCTATATTTTACCTTTAGCATTGTCTGAGTGCTGACATGGAGAAGGCAGATATTTACATTTATTCACTATGTGGGCTTGCCAAGTATGGTGATGAAAGGAGAGTGCATGCCAAGGTGCTGGATTGTCTAGTTTCCAAGCAGTAAGTGGTGTTTTACAGGGTTACGACACAGTGGTTGAAACATGGCACAGGGTGGCAGTGGACTACTAGGAGAAAACTCTTAAGTATCTAGGGAAAGGTTGAGCCCCTCACCTCCTCATTTATTGAGCATCTAGTATGATCTTACATAGCCCTAGGCACTTGAGGGTATATTATATTGAATCATATGACATTTTCATTTTTCGTAGGTAAAATATAGATGAAAACTGGCAAAGTGCTGCAATTCAACATGATAAAAGGTGTAATCCCTTACACCAAGAATCTCATGACTTATTGTAAAACTCAGAAAAGAAAACTAATATAGAATATAGTATGATAAATGTTATGTTTAATAAAGGCTTTTAGGAAAATTTTATTCTCATATAAAGTATATTATAAAATGTAAATTGCATTGACTCATTGAAACTTAAGGTCACAGATATAACATAAGACATTTTAAATGCATATGTCAAATAAATATAAGTGCTCTCATAGTGATGTCTAATAGAAAACAAAAGCAGCAAAAACCTTGAAGATCTTTATAAAAACTGTAGCAAATTACTGCTTTTGGAACTTTGAATCATATTACAGTATATAATAGTATCTAATTAACATGTTTTTCAATGCATGTTTATTAATTTGCATAATGTGATATGTCAAATACACTTAAAATTAAAAAAAAAAAAGTTTGGCATTAATTGACCTGACTCTGCTTTAAAAGAGGTAAATCTAAACAATATCAACAAAATAAATAATAAATAAATCTATGTAATTTGGAATTAAAGCAAAACGTGAGATAAAGCTTGTACACAGTATATTTCACAGAGAATGGCTCTGTATTTCACCATTGTGCATTTAGAAGTCAAAAGTGTATAGATAGGGGCATTCTTTGCCACAAATGAAAAAAAAAAGTAATTCTTCTTTTTCTTCATCACTTCCACTGTTTCTTCTTTTTAGCAAAAGAACTAGTATTGATTTGTGACTGCTCAGAAAGGAAGAAGTGGAATTGATGTCTATAATCAAGCACAAGAAAACTGTTACCCTACATTATATGTAACAGTTCTTATCCTAGAAATATAAAATAGAGTAAAAGGAAGAACCTAATGAGCAAGAGGCAGAAGTTAGAAACTAAATAACAACAACAAAAAAATGGAATCAGGAGTATTTTCCTTAGTGTTGTTTGATGCTATCAAATGTATTTCTAGATGGCTTGATAATATTACAGGTAGGAAGTATTTTTCTCCCTTGTTATTTTTAAAGATGTATTCTATGATGTGTCCTCACTTCCCATGGAGCTGTCTCCTGGCTTGTTTGCACCTCTCCTCCTTTTTGACAAAGGGAGCAGTTTTACAGATGAGTAAAGAAACTTCATATTGTGAAATTCTGACTCTGAATATATTTTCTCTTCAAATTAATTACTTCATTCCACTGAGGATAAATTCCATAAATAGAAGTTAGGGCAGAATAACTTATGTAGCAAAACTCAAAACAAAATTGTATTTAAATGAAACCTTTTTTAAAAAGTTTATTTTATTGAAAACAATTTCCTGCTCTTGGAAGTGAAATAATAAGGATGATTTTTTTCTCCTTCAAATCATTAGTCCGTGATGGATTTCCTATAACAGATTTACTAATGATGCTTGCAGTGAGAAATAGGCAATATTATAGCTTATAAATATTGATATCTAACCTCCTCCTCCAATTAATTATGTATATACTAACATTTCAATATAGATATTCAGATATTATCATAAAATATAATTAATATTCAAGGATGAATACATCATAATTGCGACACTAAATTCTATCATTAGTGAGATTTGAAGACTGAGCATCTTGCTACATTTGATTTCACAGTGTCCTGATATTTGAGAACATCATAATAAACAATTCAATGAGCATGTACTAAGATTCACATTAACAAAATCAATTTACAGGTTTTCCTTTTTTTGCAAGTTGTTTACTTGCTGCAGAATGAGTTATTACAAGTGGGATGTGCTGTGAGATCAAAGACCTTTTCAATTTTGTGTAACAGACAGATGTAATTAATTTATATGTGTAAGAAGTACTTGATAAACTTTTATGCATAAAGAAAATATGCATTGATAAAGATACACATGCTGTGTAAATCAAGGTTTGAAAGTGGATAAAAGAAATAGGCCCTCTATGGAGTTCCCACTGTAGCTCAGCGGTTAGCGAATCTGACTAGGAACCATGAGGTTGCGGGTTCGATCCCTGGCCTTACTCAGTGGCTTAAGGATCCAGCATTGCTGTGAGCTGTGGTGTAAGTCACAGATGCAGCTCAGATCCCGCGTTGCTGTGGCTCTGGCATAGGCTGGTGGCTACAGCTCCAATTGGACCCCTAGCCTGGGAACTTCCATATGCCATAGGTGTGGCCCTAGAAAAGACAAAAAAAAAAAAGAAAAGAAATAGGCCCCAGTAACTCAAGGCCAGGAGAGAGAGATGGGGAAGTGTTAAAGAGGTTATTTAGGGCAAAGAAAATCATGGAAAACTTTGTAGCAAAGGGTTTTTTTTTTTTTAAATAGACTTTGAAAAAATAGGTTATAACATGGGAGGAAGGCAAGGTAAAAGGAGTAATAATTATCAAAGATAAAAGAAAGTGTCATAAATTTACAGAAGATCCTGATAGGAAGAACTGGGGAATTAGATTTTGGGAGTGTTTAAGGTTAAGCTAAACTTGAGGGAGTACATGCTTCAGTTAAATATGGAGAAAATTATATTTTTAGAAGAAAATATCATTTTTATATGTTAGCCCTAGTAGTTTTACTTCTATTTTGTGCTAAAAAATAAGATTTTCATAGAGCTATCAAAAATAAAGGATTTTCATCAACATATTATTTCTAATAGTAAAATTTGAAAGCACTATAACTTTGTTCTGTATGTAAATGACTACTACAACCCATGCAACAATAGTATGTTCTCTTCAAAAATAACAATAAAAATACTAATTAATATAATATGTTCTGATATAAAAATAAGTCAAAATGCAGGATATAGGGTTTTATAAGTGTGCATTAGTATTTATATGAATGTGTTTTTCTATGTATTACATCCACATGTTTCTTTTTGTACTTTGTATCAAGAAAATCAAAGATAATACACCAAAATATTTGTAGTTATTTTTATGTAATGAGTTAATTATTTTATAATATTTTATAAAATGTTCCAATAAATATGCATTACATTTGTAATCAAAAGATAAAAAGTCATTTTTAAAAATTCAGTATTTTCCTAATAATCACTTTTTTTTTTTTTTTTGGTCTTAGGGCCACACCTGGAGCATATGGAAATTCTCAGGCTAGGGATCAAATCAGAGCTGTAGCTGCCAGCCTATACCACAGCCACAGCAGTGCAGGATCTGAGCCATGTCTGCAACCTACATCACAGCTCAGGGAATGTGGATCCTTAACTCACTGAGCAGAGGCCAGGACTCAAACCCACGTCCTCATAGATGTTAGTTGGGTTTATTAACCACTGAGCTATGATGGGAACTGCAACAATCACTTCTTAATGTAAGGTTTTATTCAGAAATAACAGAAAACTATAATTAAAATAATGTATTGCATAGTTAATAATTCAAGGATTTGTATAAAAGTATAGTTTGGGTTGATCAATCCATAAATGAAATTAGGAAAATAAATAGTTTGATTCACAATCACATTGAAAAGAATAAAATGCTTAGAAATAAATTTAACAAAAGAGGTACAAAATTTATACTTTGAATATTATAAAATAGTTTAAAGAAATTAAAGATCTAAATAAATGGGAAAGTATCCCATATTCATTGGTTGGAAGATTTAACATTGTTTAAACAGCAAAATGCCCCCAAATTGATCTATAAATTTAAAGCAATCTCTATCAGAATCCCAGCTGACTTCTTTTGCAGAAATTGGCAAGATGATGCTAAAATTCAGATGGACTTGCAAGGGACTTAGCTAAAACTATCCTGAAAAAGGATAAAGTAGGAAGAGTAGAATGTCCCCATTTGAAAATTGATTACAAAGAAATAATAATAAAGTCAGAATTGTATTGGCACATTGGTAGAGATAATGATCAGTGGACTAGAAACTCATGTATCTGTAGTCAACTGATTTTTTTTTTTTTTTTTTTGACAGGAGTATCAAGACCTGGGGAGAAATTAGTCTTTGTAACAGATAGTGCTGAGACACTGAATATATGTGTAAAACAGTGACATAGATCCTTTACCTCACACCACATAAAAAAGTAACTCAGAAATAATCGAATACCTAAACATAATAGCAAAGACTATAAGCTTTTTAGAAAGAAACAGAAACAAAACTCATGATATTGAATCTGGCAGAAGTATCATAAAAGCAAAAGCATAGCAACAAATGCAAAAATAGATAAATGCAACTTCATCAAAATTTAAACTTTGTTCCAAAGGACACCATTAAGAAAATGAAAAGAGAACCACATAATAGGAAATAATATTTTTGAATTATATATATGATGAGTAATTTTTTACAACACAAGGGTAAAAAGATAAATAACCCAGCTAAAAAAAAATGTGCAGGGGGATCTGAGTAGACATTTTTCTACAGAAGATATACCAATAGTGCATTCTGAAAGTAATATTTAATATAATTGGTCATCAGGAAATGAAAATAAATATCACAGTAAGGAGTTCCCTTGTGGTGCAGAGAGTTAAGGAACTGACATTGTCACTGCAGTGGCTTTAGTTGCTGCAATGGCGTGGGTTCAGTCCCTGGCCCAAGAACTTCCACATGCTGGGGGGGCATCCAAAAAAAAAAAGTCTCATATATATAACCATATGATTCCACTGATAGTCATATGCCAGGAAAAATGAAACCATATTTCCAGTTATAAACTTGTGTGTGAATTTTATGGTTGCAGTATTTATGATAGGCAAGGATGAAGACAACCAAAGTTTCCATTGATAGAAGAATGGATAGACAAATGTGTTATGTCCCGGTGAAGGAGTGTTACTTGTACATAAAATAGAATGAAATACTGATACATGCTACAACATAAATGAACCTTGAATACACTACACATAGTTAAAAAAGCCAGTCACAAAAGACGGCATAATATAGGAGTCAATTCATCTGAAAATCTCCAAAGTAGGGACAAAATGTGGCCACTCCCCCCCCCCCATGAAACTGTAACCTAATGAACTCTGATTTTTGTATCTCCCAGTTGATGGTGAGGGGGGTTTCCTTTAACTTTTAATTCCCTTCTATAGATTTCTGAGCTCATAAGGGGCATTTTTTGTTTTATTAACCCTTGCTATAAAGCTGTGACTATCTCTGGGTTTTTTTTCCACCTGCTTTCAGATGATCTCTGACACTTTTTCTTGAACTTTCTTTATTAATACTTCAGCCTTTTAAATCCCCATTCCAAAAGCTGAACACCAGTAACCTTATTGGAATTATGCTAACTTCCACTCTTATCATAAGACACAATTCAAAACATTTTTCTTTAAGAATTATACCATCTTTACAATGTAATTATTACAGTATAAATAATGGAAGTTTATTTTAAATAAAATATGCAATAAGTACTTGGTCATTTTTACTTTGAAAACTTTGGTTTAAGAAAGTATTTCCACAAATACTATAGAACCTTATATATTAAAATTTTATTTCATGGTATTATAGTTTTATTCCATTACTTGGCTAAATGAATTGTATTCCTTAATAGGAGAGTTTATTATGGAGAGAGTGAATTGTTATTGGAAAGAAAGTGAAAAAAATATGGGGATGGGTAATAGAACTTGATGAAAGAATAGCTTCTAGCTACCGTCTGTAGTGATGTAGATCTATATTGATCGATATCAATAGCATAACCACATATGAGATAGCATACTACTAAGCTATAGTGGTCTATGTTTTAAAAGAATGTATGTATTTATTACCTAAAATAGTTAATATCTTCCAAATATATTTTTTAATTTTATACAATATAAATATTTTATGCATAGACTTTTTCCTTTGTAAGTTGGCAAAATGGTCTAATTTCTGTTGTCATAATTTGTCCCTGGTTCATGGTATTATAAGTTAAATGAATTAGTATACTTGTATGGTCCAGATAAGTTGTTGATAGCAAGACTATATTTGAGATCCATGTTATTTTAACCTCTTCATGAGGCTGGTTAAGTCAGTTATATTATTGTTCTGGCCCAGGCTATTGACTGCTCCTTCTCAACCTCCCAGACAGCTTTATCTCTTCCTCTAGTTGCATCTTAAATATGTGTTTGCCAACCCTCTTCTCACTTTATGAATTTTTCCCTTTGTATTTAAATCATTTAGATAACCTGATGTTTCAAGAAATTTATATCTCTAGCCAAATCTATTAAAATTCAAGTTCTGCAAGCCTGTGTTATGTTCAAGCAATGATAAATTGCTATTTATGATGGCAAAAATTATAAAAATCAGAAATTTCATATGGTTCAACCTAAAGATACGCACACCCTCCAAAGATACTTGGAGAGAATCCTTTACCTCTTCTAGCTTCTGGTAGCTCTAGATGTACTGTAGCTTACAGTGCCATAACTCCAGTCTCTATCTGCTTCTTTATTTGGCCTTTGCTTCCTCCTTTATCTGTGTATTCTCCTTTTATAAAGACCATTGTTAATCCATTTAGGACCCACCCTGGTAATCCAGGATAGTCTCATCTTGAGACTCTAAATTTAATTATATCTACAAAGATACTTTTTCAGAGTCATATTTATGGATGCCATGTCCCTAAAGCCTAGACAGAGCCAGTAATAGACACTGAATAAATATTTGTAGAGTATCTGACACATGAGACACAGGATAGAGGGAAAGTTGTCACCAGAGAAAATCCTGATGAGATCTATAGCATGGATAGTGGAGCTTGCTTCCTGATGAGATCTATAGCATGGATAGTGGAGCTTGCTAAAATAGAAAATAGGAAAAAAGAACCAATGGGTATGTGCAGGTATTTGTAGGTATGTCACTGAAATAAAACAGAAAGCTATGGGAATTAGTACTTTATAAATAATTTAAATTGTTAGCAAATTAAAAATTTTCTCTAATGTTTATTAACAGTTCTAATCTCAGGGATTAATGTAAAGGTTTTTGTTTGTATTACTCTTTTTTTTTTAAGATCTGGAAATGAGTCTTCCTGCATTATTGACTTCATACTCATGAAGCGAAATACATATGCTTTGCAAGTGTAATCATTAAATATAGGCAAAAATTTTAGGTCATTTATTTTATTTTAGTTGTGCCTTCTTTAAATATGAAAAAGAAAAAAATCCTGATTTTTGTCTAGTGATATTTTGGTCAATAGGAACCACCAAATCTGGCTCTAACAATCACTTCAAAACCTACCTTTCATAGAGATATTTTCAATGTCTGATTTTTTACTAAGTACTTTTTTCTTTTTCTTTTTTTTCCTTTATGGCTGCCCTGCGGCATATGGAGTTCCTGGGCCAGGGATCAGATCTGAGCCAGAACAGCACAGGTGAAACAACACTGGATCCTTTAACCCACTCTGCTGGGCCAGGAATCAAACCTGTGTCCTGGTGCTGCAGGGATGCCACCAATCCTCTTGTGCCATAGCACTCTTTAATAAGTCCTATCTTCTGTGATTTCTTAGATTCAGTATTTTTCTATTTGGCATCAATTCATCACAGGGCCAATTATATTAACAAAAATTTTTTAATCTGTATTCTTTATGCTCTGGCATTTGGGGAGTCTATAAATGGGAGTGACTGCCCGTCCCAGGGCTTGCTAATTCCTAAATATAATTACAGCTTGCCTATGAGCAAGCCTTTCATGTGTAAATCAATCAATTCGAAGTCTATAGCCCCAACCAACTCATCTAACTTTTACATGGAAGTCAGTATACTATGCTAGGCCCTGAGTCATTCAAGGGCCACGTACCAGGCAACTAGAGACCACACTTACAGCTCAAAGCCCAAAGGAATTATTCAGATTAGCCAACCCCAAACTGTATATTTTGCCCAGGTTGCATTTCCAAAGACACTCCAATACTAAAAATTTTAACTTGGGCTTCCCCTTTGCTCCTGCTTCTGCCTCCTGACTAAACTCAGTGAATCTCTATATGTCTCTGCATGGTGTAACATGTCCCTTTTTTTTTTTTTTAGGAAATGTAAGTGATACATAAAAATCTTCTTTCAATGCGCATTGGCCTCCTCATGTCGTCCCTAAGCCACTTCCATAAATTAAAATCTCATGGGTACAAATTTTAGGACATCCTGCAATTCATTTTTTCTTGAAATGAAATGATAATGCCTGCAATGTCAAATAATAATAGATAGAATTATATAAAACAGTGGAAGAAAAGATAATGTGAGGCGACATGGAGGAAAAATTAATTTGCATTAGACTGAGGCTGACTGAATTGGAAATTTTAGCCAAAACACTTAGAGTACATTATTTTGATCTCTGATATATTTTATACTATGAGAATTATTTTCAAGTTACTATTTAAATCTACCTTTCACTTTTCTCCCCTTCCCCCACCCCACCTCCCTCTCTGTTATTTGAATTGGTGGCTGGCTTGGCCTTGCTGTCAGGAGAGAAAATCAGGCAGCAATGTGAGGCTCTATTGGGACTGTCAGAAAGAGAAATAGTGATGGGGATGTCAGAAACTTTTTCTCTTCCTTAGAATAATATAGTGCAGGACTTTTCACCTGGAAGATATATAGTACAATCATAAGGAACAATACTGCATGAAATGTTCTCAAAATTTAGTAAGAACTGGTAGAGCAGTATATTTCAGAGTGGTTGAAAAATACCTTTTTGAAGGAAACAAAGACAAAATCTGTAGGAAATGGCTTGGGGGGGCAATATTTCATGAGCACTGTGTCGACCTTCCTAGGGTCTTGCAGAAATGATCAGACATGTAAATGTAGTTATCTCAGTATACAAATAAATGTGCTAAAATTAAAACTTTATTTCCCTTTGTCTATGTCTTGATTGTCTCCTCTAAATTTTCTCTTTAATCCTCTATGTTTTGAAAACATTGAAATGTATGCTCATTTCTTTTGTTTGATAAGTTGACTTAATAAACTGTAGTGGTTATAGAGAAAGCTTTCAAAATTCTCTCATTCGGTCCTTATGTTGATCTTGAAAATGAAGATTCTTTATTACTTTGCTATTAAATATATGGGATGAAATCATTCTGTATCAATTTTCAATATAAATATCAAAAGTGGCAAAAGAAGTAGAAAATGATATTAGGTAGTGAATAATTAAATAAGTAGCAAAAATAATAAAATTGGATATTGATTAATATTATTTCCACAAGTATGTCATTTAGACGATTAGATGGAGTTGTCACAGCTCAAATAAAAATATGCCAAAAGCAACTGTTTTCTGTAAGTGATGTTTCAGTGTCAACTAGAGCTGAATGTCTGATGTTGACATCACTTCAGGCAATCTTTCTTGAAGGACTGTGATAACATGGCAGCTTTGTGCAATCTTGAATCCCCTTCGGAGAATCGGGTGTCAGGATGATATGCATACAAGTAGGAAGTCAGATTATCCTCATGCCCAAGTTTACAAGTACTGGAAGGGGTTGTGCTAAAAATTCAGCACAAAAACTATAAAATGAATAGAAGGGAAATCTTAGAAGAATGTAGTTCTACAGTCACTTTTCTTAGTGAATGATCCCAAATCATGTCATGTGTATCTGTATTGTGAGAGCCAAACAACATGTTAAGAACTATCTAATTTTACAATGTTGCTATTAAAAGACCTGAAGAAAAAGAGAATGGTCATCATCTCTGCTAGTATGCTTTAGGAAAAAGTTACCTGTGCCATCACTGGACACATGAATTTTAATGTCTGAAGACTGATCTTAAAAGGATTTACTCATTTAAATAAATGCAAAAATACTCAAACAAAAAATGTTCTCAATAGTAGAAAATAAGTAAGTCCTGACCAAAATCCCAAAGAAACAAATAAACACAGAACAAACCTACAACTTTTTTTTTTTTTTAAAGAACATAGCTAGGCATTTAAATTTGCTTAGCCAAGCCAACTGAGACTTAATTCCTTCTGTCATCTCATTTTTCTCATTTATTCTGCCTGCCCTTGGGCTTTTTTCCCTCATGTGTTCTACAAAAAAATAAAAAGATATGTAAGACTCCTTTCCTTAGATGTAAAGAAAAATCTACATGTATGCTCTTACTGTTGTTTTTGAGTCTTCTACATTCTCCTCATTTATGCCCACAATTCAGACACACTGTTTGATCAGCATCATTGTTTTTATTTTATTTTTGTTCCAGCACCTGGACTGTAATCTTTACTGATAACCACTTTCAGCTTATGATGATGTGCAAAATGCTGCAGTGTTGCATTAACAATGCAGGCTATTGCTATAATACCCTCTTCTCCACAATTCACTACACATGCCTACAGAGAACTTTCAAGCTCTCAGCTTCTAGCTCATGACTATCCATAATTGTCATTCGGGAAATAGATATGTAATAGCACCACCAATCCTGGTCATGACAATAATAATCCACATGTCTTGGAGGATAATGAACTAAACCATATCTTCCTTTTCCCTCTAATCTGCTTCTCCTTGATGTTACAGCAGTATTTGTCTCAGGATTTATTTCCTTTTATAGATCATCTCTATGATTATAGGTAATATTTACTTTGTTAGTGTTAATAATTAGAGTTAGCTCTTTTTTGAACACTTTTCAAAACAGAAATTTCTATGTGTATTTAAATAATATCCTGCTTAAAGTTATTATAGAATGCTACTCAATGAGAGAGCTTCCTGAATACAGTGGTGAAAAACTCGGAAGCCTAAGTGGTATTTTGTACTACAGGATTTAGTGCTTTTAATGCCTGCAGACAAAAATCTCTCCAAATTTCTCTAGGATGAAAGCACCTGAGAAGTTGAAATTGCTCAAGGAGTATTTTCTGCATGATAGAAGGGAATTTGGAGGTTTCTAATATATAAGAAAAGACTTAAAATCTGATCTGAAATTTTTATAATTTCTCTCTTGGATAAATTCTTCTCTAAGCTTTCAGTGATTTTTATTGTTTTTACCTTTATAGATCAAAGTTTGGGTATGGTATACATCTATATTAATTAACTCCAATAATAGATATTTTCAAAATTTTGCATTCTATATGGAGTAGCTAATTGCCCAGATTCATTGAGTATTTGTCTAGATGAACTTTCTAGTGGCAGGTCTTCCCAAGAAAACAAGAAATCGAATCAATGATCACTTTTACTTTTTATTCTGTAAAATAAGCTATAGCCCATAGCAAAAAAAAAAAAAATGATTTAAATGATTTTCCACTACAACGAGGTTATCTTGATACATAAACGTACATACATACATATTAGGCTGAGTAATGACCCCAAAATGCCCATGTCTAATCTCCATAACCTTTGAACTTATATTAGCTTACATGGCAAAAGGACGTGCAGATATAATTAAGTACTTTGATTATCCCAGATTATCCTTTAATTATCCTAATTATCTGGATAGGCCCACTGTAACCACAAGCCTTTATGAATGGTGGCGTGAGTGTCAATCAGAAAAGGAAGTTTGATAATGGAAGCAGAGTCAGAGTTTGAAGATGCTGTACTGTTGACTTCAAATATGATAGATGGAGCCACAAGCCAAGAAATTTAGGCAGCCTCTAGAAATTAGAAGTATAAGGAAATGAATGCTTTACCAAAGCCTCTAGAGTGAATTTATCCCTGCAAACTCATTTTAGGTTTCTGTCCTCAAAAGATTATGTAGTTTTAAGACACTAAGTTTATAGTAATTTGTTACAGAGACAATATATACATATGCATACACACACACACACACTTACATATACACATTTGGGGTGTGGGAGGATGGTATGTGTTTATTAACAGATTAAGGATTCAAAGGCAAAGATGGCAAATTATTCCTTGAAAGTATTTGTATCCTGGTTCCTCATTTGGACTTAAAATCGTCTGAGTGACCCAAGCAATCCCAAGCATTAAATTTGGTTTAAGGTGACAAAGCCCAGTAACAACATAATACACTAGATAGAATTTAATGCAATTACTATTGGAAGGAAGATATTACCAAAAATATGTAATTATTAAAAAATATTTTTTCCTCAAGTACAAATTCCAACAATGATAGTGATAATCAGGAACATAATTATTACTTGTAAATACATGCTACCAAAGAATCAAATAATGACAGAAATAAATCAGTTTAACTTTAGAAATTATTTTGACCTTGACACTATTATATTATGTATTCAGAGTATTTAGTCAAAAAAGAAACACTCTTTCAATCTTCCACAAGAGTTCTTCTTTTTTCCCTAAACTGTAAGTTTTCCATTCTTTGGATCTCTCATTAGATTCAACTTTCAATGTATTTTCTTAAGCATATAAATTTGGTGTTTTTTAGGTAAGATATTTAGATGAGATAATTTCTGAACTCAAGCATAGACAATATGACTTTCAGATATTATCAGAAATGAATGATAGTCTTGGCTCATTTAAAATTCTATTCATGGAGTTCCTGCTGTGGTGCAACAGGGTAAGAATCTGACTTCAGTGGCTTGGGCTGCTGTGGAGATGCGGGTTCAATTTTCAGCCCAGTGTAGTGATTTAAAGAATCCAGTGTTGCCGCTGCTACGGCATAGGTTACAGCTGTGGCTCAGATTCAATATCTGGCCCAGAAACTCCCATATTTAGCAGCTGCAGCCATGAAGAAATATTAAAATTCTATACACAAGCTTCCTCTTCTAGACTTGGTAAATATTGTTCTATAATATTGTTATTCGTACTTGAGAAAATTTGATATTTTGTATTACCCTTTGTTAGGAATTCTGCTTTCCTGCCTGGGTTTATTTATGATTTTTAGAAATATTTTGTTGACATTAAAAACCATTAAGATAGAATTATGTATTTTGAAATGGAGACAACAGGATATATTTATACATGGAATAAATTCCCATAGATATCATATAGCCCCACATTACATGTTTTAGTCCTAACCCCAATAATGCATTTTTAAGATCTTTCCTGACCATATTATTTAAAAGTAGAAATGAATATTTTCTCTTTCTGGCATTTTCATTGTTTTTATCATTTATATTTATTCTAATATATAATTTATTAATATATCAAGTCTCCCTAGAATTTAAGCTCCATGGAGGTAGGAAATTTGATCTGTTTTGTTCATTGACATATTTTCAACAACTAAGATATTTGTTGAGTGAATGAGTACATGAATGGATAATTTTGTGCATCTTTTAATTGTATTTTTCTTCCATTGCTTGAATAATATTGATCTGAAGACTTAACTCTTTCCTTAGGTTGTGGAATCTTTCTTCTGTTATTTCACTGTTCTTTACGACATTGAGACCTCAGAGTGGTCCTTTTGTCTGATTTTTTTTTTATTAGAATTAGTATAATTATTTTTCTATGAATAGATCAAACTATGAAGATTTGGAATACAGTCCAAGATTTTTGGATTTTATTCCAAGACTTTATGTTAATCAAAGTGATTGAAATGGTGTTTACATTTACTGGGTTATAATTCATTAATCCAGGTACTCATTAACCTACAGATAATCAAAGAATGAGTCAGAGCTGAAGTCAGTCAGTGCCCGATTTTAACATATTTGTTATTTGTTTATCATAAATCTAGTCAATTAGGTGAAACAATGATGCCATTATTTGTTTGACTCAGTTTTTGAAGCTCAGAATGAGCTCTTGTGGTGTTCCAGTTCTATTCTTGTATAGCTGCCCAAGTATCCTATAAATTCCCATGGTTTCACCACTCTGCATTTTTTTCGGTTCTCATGAGATTCTTCAAGATCATACTGAAATATATGTATGATCTAAAACTACTATGAGACCTGTTTACTTGGTTTCTAAAGAGGGCTCTTTATCATATTTGGGATAAATCTTTGTCTCAAACAAGAGATTTTGGAATTGAGTTCAATGTAATATTTTAAACCATAAATTTCTCGATTTTGTGACGTGGTTTTTCAACATTTCCTACTTAGTATGGACATTTTTCTTGTTTACTTTTAAAACTCTAGTCATAATTACAATAGACTGTCCCCTAGCTGCCTATCCTCGTATTAGAGATAATGAGAAGCAAATGTGAATTTCATTTCATCAAGTGTGCAAGTGTATGAAATTTTCTAGCTTGACTTAAGTGCTTGAAAGACATAATATAATTTAAAAATTATATCAAACTATGTCTACATAGTATATCAAACTATGTCTACATAGTATGACCTGTAGAACAGGCTATTTTTTGTGGAATTAAATTTATAATAGATTTTCAGACTTGTTTTTACTGATGTTTAAAATTATGTTAGTTTCCCTCTTTTTTCTTTTTCAGAATAGTAAACTTCTCCACTATTGTCATTTCATAAAATATTTTAAATTACTTTTATTTGAAGATCTTTTATTTATATGTTTTCTCAGGTTTGTAAAATGTGATTTTCTAAATTAAGACTATGACTAGTGTTTCCTTTGATCCCGATTAGAGAGCCAATCATAACAATTTTTTCACCAGAAGTATTAAATGTTGAATCAAATAGCTGAGCATGATTCTCTATGCTATCTATGTGACTTGATACAAATCACTTAATCTCTGAACTTCAGGTTTCTTGTCAATAAAATGTTCAGATTCAGTGTTATAATATCCAAACTTCATTTAAACACTAAAAACACCTATGACTTTCCTGTCACCCACCAGTTCTTTCCTTGTAGATGTAATTAAGCTAAAAATAAAAGTCCTTTTACACTGTGACTCATGGGAATGTAAGGTTTTTAAAATTAATCTTGACAACATTAATGCAAATGAGAAGGAAAAGAAAGAGGTTTTAAATGAGTGTAGATTTTTTAAAAATCAGACTTACAAAAGAGAAGATTTATAAACATGGAGAAGTAAAATAAATAAATAAATATTAAATCCCAAGATTTATATGAGCTCCGGAGAATAACGGTAAGGATCAGGAGGCATAGAATGGACTGAGCTTAGTGACAAATGCCAACAAAAATAGGTTTTGCTGTGTTTGCTTCCTTTTACTTGATGGTTGAAGAAAGAATGTGGTCTGTCTAGATACTGTTTTATTAAAAGATGCCAAAGAAAGCAGACTTTATGGTCTTTATTCTCCATTAAGGAATATGATCTTCAAGCTAGAGACTTAAGTCTTAAAGGAAATTGAGCTTCAAAATATTCAACTACACACACACACATACACTCTCACACTTGTGTGTGCCCACACACGTGCACATAAAGCTGAAACAAATTTAAGAACAATCAGATAGTGTAATACACTGGCTGCCACCATGCCCTAATAAACTTCCAATCTTGAAGCTAAGATAAAAACAAAAACAATAAATAGGACAAAACAAAAACTACTATCTACAAACTCATCGTGTAGATGAAGCTCTGAAATCAGTCCAATTACTATGCTTTTATTTGCCCTAGGCTTCCAGCTTGGTGATTCAATAGAAAGGCAGCCTTGTTCATTCCGATCTTGAATCTTGATTCTCAAAATCATGCACTGTGGATAGGCTGCTGTGCTAGAATAGTCTGGCAAGTCATCAAGCACCTACTTGATGTAAATAAAAGCCATGAAACTAAAAATCATATATGCTGCCTTTAAAGACAAAACTAAACTAAATGATCTCATCTTTAGAAACTTCTGATTTTCCTCACTGTTAATTTTTAAGAAAGAAATAGATTAAGAAAACCAAAATAATATTTGGGGTGGCATTGTGACACCCTTGAAATATCTGTAGTGGGGAATTACTAATGTATAGTCACACTGAAACTTTAAAGTATTTTCCCCAGCTCAAAATTTGGATTTGCAATAATAGTCACATGTACCACTTTAATGCTTGATTATTAGTTTCTGTTCTCCATGACATCTTTAAAAAAACATTGGAGAATTCCAGTTAGATTTTTCTGTTCATGCAAAATATTCTCAGTCATTAATAGTAAAACAGAGACTAATTTCTTTCCAGTCACTCTCAATTGATTTTTTAACTTTTAGTTTTTTATTAGAGTTGATTTACAGTTTTCTCTCAATTTCTTCTATACAATAAAGTGACCAATTTGTACATATATATATTCTTTTTTCACATTATCCTCCATCACATTCCATCACTAGTGATTGGATATGGTTCCCTGTGCTGTACAGCAGGATCTCATTGCTTATCCATTCCAAATACAATAGTTTACATCTACTAACCCCCAAATCTCAGTCCATCCCACTCCCTCCACCTCCCCCTCCCTGGCAATCACAAGTCTGTCTGCCATGTCCATGAGTCTGTTTCTTTTCCGTAGATAGGTTCACTTATGCTGTATTTTAGATTCCACATATAAGTGATATAATATGGAATTTTTCTTGTTCTTTCTGGCTTATTTCACTTACTATGAGAGTCTCTAGTTCCATTTGCTGCTGCAAATGGCATTATTTTGTTCTTTTTATAGCTGAGTAGTATTCCATTATTAATATATACCACATCTTCTTAATCCATTCATCTGTCAGTGGACATTTAGGTTGTTTCCATGTCTTGGCTATTGTGAATTGTGCTGCAATGAACATAGGGGTCTGTGTATATTTTTCAATGAAAGTTGTGTTTGGATATATGCCCAGGAGTGGGACTGCTGGGTCATATAATAGTCCTATGTTTAGTTTTCTGAGATACCTCCATACTGTTTTCCATAATGGTTATACCAATTTACATTCCCAGCAACAGTATAGGAGGGTATCCTTTTCTCCATACCCTCTCCAGCATTTGTTATTTGTAGACTTGTTAATGATGGCCATTCTGACCAGTGTGAGGTGGTACCTTATTGTAGTTTTGATTTGCATTCCTCTGATAATTAGTGATGTTGAGCATTCTCTCATGTGCCTGTTGACTACCTGTATGTCTTCTTTGGAGAAATGTCTGTTTAGCTCTCCTGCCTATTTTTCACCTGGGTTGTTTGTCTTTTTTGCTATTGAGTTGTATGAGTTGTTTATATATTTTGGAGATTGGGCCCTTGTTGGTTGCATCATTTGAAACTATTTTATCCCATTCTGTAAGTTGTCTTTTAGTTTTTTTAAAAAATGGCTTCCTTTTCTGTGCAAAATTTTGTCAGTTTGGTTAGGTCCTATTGGTTTATTTCTATTGCCTTAAGAGACTGACCTAAGAAAACAGCAGGATCTCATTGCTATCCATTCCAAATACAAGCAGATAATATTTTGCCTATGTTCTCTTCCAGGAGTTTAATGGTCTCTTGTCTTGTGTTTAAATCTTTAAGCCATTTTGAATTTATTTCTGTGCATAGTGTGTGGGTGTATTCTAGTTTCACTGATATACTTGCAGCTGTCCAGTTTTCTCAGCACCACTTGCTGAAGAGATTTTCTTTTTCTCAATTTATATTCTTGCCTCCTTTGTCAAAGATTAATTGACCATAGGTATCTAGGTTTATTTCTGGGTTCTCTATTTTGTTCCATTGGTCTGTATGTCTGCTTTTGTACTAGTACCACACTCTTTTGATTATGATAGCTTTGTAATATTGCCTGGAGTCTGGGAGAGTTACACCTTCTGCTTGGCTTTTGTTTCTCAGGATTGCTTTGGCAATTCTGGGTCTTTTATGGTTTCATCTTAATTTTTGGATTGTTCATTCTAGTCTTGTGAAAAATGTCAAAGGTAATTTGTTAGGGATTGCATTGAGTCTGTAAATTGCTTTGGGTAATATTGCCATTTTTACAACAGTAATTCTTCCAATTCAGGAGCATGGAGTATCTTTCCATTTCTTTGACTCACCTTAGAGCAAAGAATACATATAAATTTAAACTGAGGGGATGGACAAAGATATTTCATGTGAATGGAAATGACAGGAAAGCAGAAGTTATAATACACATGTCAGACAAAATAGACTTTAAAACAAAGGCCATAAAGAAAGAGAAGGACACTATTTAATCATAAAAGGATTGATTCAAAAAGAGGTTATTACACTTGTCAATATATATGCCCCAAATATAGGAGTGCCCAAATACATACAACAAATACTAACAGACGTAAAAAGAGAAACTGATGGCAATACAATAATAGTAAGAGACTTTAACACGCCACTCATACCAACGGACAGATGCTCTAGACAGAGAAATAGTAAGGCAACAGCGTTCCTAAATGACAAAATCGAAGAGTTAAAATTAATTGATATTTTAGAACATTACATCCAAAAAAATCAGAATATGCATTCTTTTCAAGTGCACATGGAGCATTCTCAAAGATTGATCATCGTGAGCACAAAACTAACCTCAATTGATACTGTTAGCATCCATCTACCTGTGGACTCTTGGAAAAATATATGGGTCATTCTTTTCTTCTTTCTTTCCCTTCTTTTATTTTTTGTATTTAGTGACATTTATTGGAGAAATAAATTTTACAGGGAAGTAAAATACTTTATAAATATAATGTACAGAAATATAAGGAAGAATGCCCTCTCAAATGAAACATAGGCATGACAGTATTTTGATATAGGAATTGTGAACTTTGATCATTTTCTTTTTAAACTGCCTTTTTGGAGATGTTATAATGTGATACAAAGCTCTTGATTCTGACGAGGCTGGGAAAAGCTTTTGTTCTTAAGTACCTTTTCTTTAAAGAACTTAAAAGCTAGAAAAAGGTTCAGTCATGCCCTATAAATTGAGGAGGTTGGACCTGCAGGGTCTAAAGTCTCTGTGACTCTTAAGATTTTATGCTCTTAACTAGCAGTGGTCAGTAGTGGACTTAATAAAAGGAGGGAAGAGGATGATAAATGAACTTCTAAAGAGGTAAAAGGAAATCTTATTGAAATTTAGAAAGGCATACGGTGAATATTTTATCCTTTAGTATTAAGGCCCAAAGAGCTTTTTATTTGACTTCTATTATAACTACTTATAATTAGATTGTAAGTTCATTGAGAGCAATGTCCCTAACTTAATAATTCCTCTGCTTCACTACAATCAGAGAATTTAATAAATGTTTGTCAAAATAAACTCTGTTTAAGTTAATTTAGTAAGTTTTTACTTTGAGGGAAATATATTTAGAAAAATTTCTTAAAATACCATTAACCACTTGACATGTTTTCTTCACAAAGAGAATATATTCCCAGTGTTTTATCGTTTTATTTTTCAATTGAAATGGCATATCTTTTTCTCAGAAATACTTTTTAAAAAGTTGAACCTATAGTAGAGAAATTATATGTATTGCTTGCCAACAGCTACTTTCACTCCCATGTATTCTGTAGTTTCATAAGCTTCAATGCTTGTAAAAAATATTTTAGCTATTTGGACATAAGCTTCAAGGCTTATTCAAAAGAAATTTATTTCTTCCACCTCCTCTGTTGCTGAGCCCCCTGCCCTATGACCCCCATCTCTGTTTACCTCTGTCAGCACAGATGTAGACCCTTCTTTTTTGCTGACCATTACAACACCTGCAGTGGGATTGATGGGGCTGAATGGAAATTGGGTCACATAATTTAATGAGCCCACCACAGGTCCACTACTCTATGAGAACATTCTGGCCTCAGTCTAATTCTTCTTCTCTGAATATCTCCTTCTCGTCCAAATGTGAATTTGTCTGTAACATACCAACTATTGTATTGACCAATTCTCCTCAAATTCTGCTTCCTAATTTTTAGGCATCAGGTCATCAAGCTCAAGAGCCCGAAATTCAATTTCAGCATTTCTACATTACAGATTTTTATAGTCTCTCTCTTAATCATTCCAATGTAGATTATCCTTTATAATTTTTATCCCCCAAATTTCCTTATCCTGTAAGTCTATATCAAAATAAACTGCTACTTTCCTGTATGAAAAAAAAAGTTATTTTAGCAATGTATGGTTTAGAGAGAAAAATAAAGAATACCTAGGGTTGTAGACAAAATGGCCCCCCTCCCCCTGACAGATAGTCATGTCTTAATCCATGGAACCTGTGAATATACTACATTATGTGGAAAAATTGACTTTATAGATGTAATTTAGGTTTAGGGCGTAAAATAGGCAGAGTAGCTTGGATTATCCTGGTGGCTCCAGTCTAATTGTAGGAGCCTTTAAAATCAGTGAACTTTCTCTAGCTGAGGGCATAAGAGATAGAGGTGGGAAAATCAGAGAGATCCTAAGCTTGAGAAAGATAAGACCTGCCTTGGTTCTTCTGAGATGTGGGGTCCTACTTGAAAGGACTAGAGAGAGGCCTTTAAGTATTAAGAGTAGCCCCCAGTTGACAGCCAAGAAGAAAATGGTGACCACTATCCTATAACCAGTTTGATTCAGCCAACAACCAGAATGAGCTTGTGCATAGGAAGGGATATATTCTAAAATCAGACTATATTCACTTTTCATTTTTAGATATAGTTATTTCCTGATATCCTCCAAAATGCCTGCAGGTAGTAGATGTTAACTACATTTGCTGAATAGAACCAAATGATCATGTCTTTCACTGAAATAACACTGATTATAATATCTGACATTTTATATATAGTAGAAATGTTATATTAGCATCCTCCTTCTATGTAAATATCCCAAGTGCAATTAATGCCATTCATTGGTATACTGGAGTCGTTTTTATATGAATGTACTTCCAGAAACTCATTGCTCAGTTTGCCCTTTAATGTCAGGTAAATCACAGTATTACTGAGAAAATAGCTTAGATCAAAGAAAGCCAAAACATTCAAGTCAAT